>NC_143553.1:111514500-111668833 GCF_054136105.1 Typopeltis vanoorti
TGAGGAATCTGTGGAGAGAATTCAGAAGAGAGGACCAAGATGGTGAGCGATCTGTGGAATGTTCCCCATGAGGATAGATTGAATGTGTGTGGATTCCAGCAGTTGGTTGATAGGAGAAAAAGAGGTAATATGACAGAAATATTTAAATTGCTTAAAGACTTTTATAGGATTGATGCAGGGGATATGTTTCAGCACTTGGCTAGAGAGATCAGAACAAGGGATCATCCCTGGAAGTTGAATAAAGGTGTGATCAGTAGGGGTGTGAGGCGTAGATTTTTTGCTTGGAGAGTTGTGAATGAGTGCGATGAATTGCCAGATTCAGTTATGAGTGCTTTGTTAATGGGTTCAAGGAGAGGTGTGATAGATTGGGTCTCCCGCGATGAGTTTTCGGGACTCCATGGAGATGCCCGTATAATTTTTTTATTTGTTTTATTATTTATTTATTTTTTTTTATTATTATTTCTAAGATAAATTACATACATTATATGAAGACAATTATGCATAACAAATACTTTCACGTACATAAAGTTTTTTTAAAATAATAATAATAATAACAATAACTGTTTACAACATATATTATTATAATATTCATAATGATGATTATTACAGATGTTTCTTTGCAATTTTACATTCTATATATACAATATCAATGCATGCATACTTTTGTTACAGTTATTACATACATTACATACATTTGATTACATATGATACATTACTTACATTTTTTGACATATGATACTTACATTACATACATTTGTTTACATGTAATACATACATTACATACTTTGGTTTATATGTGATACGTGCATTACATGCACTTGGCTAGATATGATACATCTTGAATAAGAACTAATTTCTCTGCTTTCATCCTCGAAGCTTATATGTAAGCTTATCTCAGGATGACACCAGTTGGTTATTATGTATTGGTTTTTTTTCTTTTTTTGCTATGTTGGGAAGCTATGAAATCTATGATTGAGAAATTCATATATGTGTGTGCGCGCACGCACGCGCGCACACACACACACACACACACACACACACACACACACACACACACACACACACACACACACACACACACACACACACACACACACACACACACACACACACACACACACACACACACACACACACACACACACACGCGCGCGCACGTACGCACGCGCATATATAATAATAATAATAACAATAATAATTTCAGAGTAAGGTTTCGGATGCTCTATCCTTTAGTATTTAATAGTATAAAACACAGCATATGTTTTTTTTTTGTGATTGCGATTGGATTCAATAATATTTATATGCCACGTCAAGGCCTGCGCGTTTGGATGATGTTTTCGGAGATTATATCGACAATGTAATTTTGTGTATGTGTGTGTGTGTGGGGGGGGGGGAATCATATAAGTTTTGCATATTAAGAAAATTACACCGGATAAATGATCTTTGTATTAACGGTATTAACGAGAGATAATGGTATTAACGAGATCTTTAAAAGGATCTCGTTAATACCATTATACAATCCATAGATATATTAAATTTTATTTTTATATATTGAGTTGGTTCGAAATCCGATCCTTAATGAAAGCTGAGTGAAATTGGTTTCGACTCGGTCTTTCTCTCTCTCCATTTATTTATTGTACTAAGGAGAGCAGACGTGCTGATGTTTTTTGGAAAGAGAAAGCCTGGAATCTTTCCTTTTGTTTCCCTTCTTGCTCTCCTCTGACACCGAACGTAAAAAAAAATAACAATAAATAAATAAAAAAAAAACGAAGACAAACAACATCCAGTTTATGAAACGCAGTTTTCACTTTCCACAACATTCCAACAATTTGAGATGAGTAATCGGAGCATTCAAGTGAAAAAAGAGGAAGTTTTTTTTAATTATACTAGAAAAAAAATCTTTAAAAGGATATAACACTTCAGTATGCTCGACCCTAAACAAATAACGAGGTGAGTTATCCGCACATCTCTCATACGGAAGTGATAGGATTTGTCTTCCGGAGTTCTTAAGTTGCACATAATTTTCTACTAATTAGTCGCACAATATCTACTACATCTTTGACTGCTGTGTTTTTTAACATCGAAAAAGAGAAACGAATTATTTTTAAGGGATTTTTTTTGAAACTTCCTCATGCAACCTGACCAATCTAATCTACAAAGGAAAGAAATCTCAACTTCACTCATCTGTCATATCATACTGAAAATATCTTTTCAGTATGATATGACATCTAATCCTAATATCATTCCATGATGATGTTAGGATTAAATACCATGCTGTAAACAAAATGTAACAATATATTTCATCTTCGGCTAATATCGTTATCTAAGGAAAAAAATCCTGCATAAAAATTAAATTGCTTTTCGTCACAGCTTTGGTGTGTAATTTACATGTTAGACTTCATGCGCATACTAGCAGAACGTTGTCATCGTGCTAGGTCAGGTGTAGACCTAGCACAATGACAGTGGTTGATTCGGCCCTGACCTATTAGTCCGACATCTTTACACTTCACGTTGCACCTATATAGACGCAGTTTTGCCATGACAATGGTTACGCTTTTTAATAACATTTTAAAATATGAGCAATCGTAAAGATAATTTTAAATTTCAACCGATTGCTGTCATGGAAACATTGAATCATATCATGCGTCATCAAAAGATATTGCACATAAGTTCAACGGAAATTTCAATATAATTCTGTTACGTTTTTATGTAAATCATTCACTATATGCTACTGTGTACACAATATGAATCTGCAAGCATATTTACTCTAACGTATTTATAATATTTTTATATAATAATTACCATTAATAATTAATTTGTGGATTTAGGATGATGCTACTTAGTTTTTGAGATATTGGTTCTGTTTCTGTGTCGGTAATATTGATTTTAATTATTTCGCACATATATTTACCTCATTTTGCGAACACATAGAATGGTGATTTTGCCAACAGTGTATAAGGTAAATACATTACTGCCATTCTGATGGCAGTAATGTATTTACCAACTAACTACGCACCACCAATATACGAAAATATGGGTCGTATTCTGATGAAAAAAGGTAAGAAGAGCAAACTGACAATATACAGGGTGTTCGGGATAAATTTGACATATTTATAATTAATTATATTTTTCCGTAAGTTACATGTATTAACACACACTTCTCTTCATTTAAAAGTTTGGACCCTTCTTCATTCATATACAAGATGTCAGAAAGGATGGATAGCTGGAACCCACCTGAATCATGGAAGAGAATAACTTGTATCATGATGATTCGTGCCCGCCATCAAAATAAGGATATTACGACTGCTGCCCAATGCTCCCTGAATACAGTAAAAACAATCAGGCATGAACTAGAGACTTGCAATGGTGACTACGAGGATGTAGCAAGAAGAAAGATCCCTAGCAGACGATCTGATTGCGTTCGTACAGCAGAATTCCTCGCAAATCTGCAGGAACAGGTGTTGAAGAACCCTGGCATTGGAATTCGGGCTTTGTTCGTGGAGTTGCTAACTGTAGTCAAGCCCTGGATAACAAGGGTAGGCAATGGTAGGCCGTATGTATGGCAGCAGGATTCGGCCCCTTGCCACACCTCTGGGAAAAGTCAAAAATGGTTGTCTGAAAATTTCTACGACTTCACCAGTCCAAATGTTTGGCCTCCAAACTCCCCAGACCTTAACCCCATGGATTATTTTGTATGGGGCGCAGTTGAAAAAGACACCAATCGCACTTCCAGTAATACAAAAGCCCAGTTAATGGATAAAATTAAAACAGTTTTTGCGGCCCTTCCCAGGGAGACTGTAGCATCAGCTTGTTCGAGGTTCCGAAGCAGAATTGAAGCTGTGATCGATGCTAATGGTGGTTATTTTGAGTAAATCTTGTTGATAGTATTGTAATTAACTCTGCCTGTAATGTTTTTTTGTCAATTCATTAAATTTAATAGATACAAAGAAGATTTTCTTTTTCCTTACGAAACTGTCAAATTTATCCCGAACACCCTGTATAAGAATGATAATAAGTCTAAAATTTGACAATAGAGCTATTTGGAATATCATCTTTTAATAAAAAAAGTTTAAACAAATAAACAAAATAAACTTACAAGAAAAATCACGATGCCAGTGAAGACACCGAAAAAAAAAAGAGTCACATGACTTAATCACGTTTTATGACTTTTTTTTTTACTCTTCTAGAGTTTTAAAAAATCTATGTTAAGCAAAGCTATAGGCATTTTAAATGCAAATAATATATCCCTCTTATACAGCCATTACAGTGCTCTTATGCTCGCTTAGCTGAAAGTAAAAGTGGTTTTGGTGCTTCCTCGCACTGCACGTCTCCAACAAGATGGATACCGATTGGTGGACAATTTTCACTGGTGTCTGGATCAATGCGATATTACTGAAAATGGCCGTTATCTGGAAAGTATAATATTAAATTACCTCTTTCTTAGAAACATATTTTTGCCATATCATCTAGAGTAGTTAATAGTGAGTAGATAAAAAAAAGGGCATTTTTCACCCGTAATGTGGTAGTATTTCATTCGTATATGTGGATGTATCATATCTACAAAAACATCCCTGTATCATTCACATCCTGAATGTCCATTATTGAATAGTTGCATTCAAACCGCTTAATGCTTTTGGACATCAAAAAGCTCATGCGCATTTCTTGAGAACGACATCGCATGCTATAGAGCACAGGTCATTAAAAAAAAAAGAAAGAAAGAAAGAGAAAACCTTCTTTTCGAACTGTGTGAGCGGAAAATAAGGTCATTCGTCATCGAAGCAAACGACTGGTTTCTTTTGAATCGGAGGTTGCACCAGAATCTCCCGGGATTGTCATAGAAGCACAGCTAGCATATATTATAGTCTAAAAATACATTCCAAGGACCAGTATGCGGCGCCCTCTAGATCTGTCCTCGAGAAAAAAATATCTTAAAAACAAATATAGCGGGCGTGTATTTTGTAAGAGCCAACATATTCATGATTCTTAACACATTACATGCATTGGTATACTTTATTAGATATAAAAAAAAAAGATATGACACGATAAGCGATATTTTGTATGCAATATATGCTCATATGTGACTTAAGTAAAATAATTTATTAGTATGAAGAAAACACGCAAGCAAAGAGCAAGAGCAGCACGTAAACAACTATTGACATTAGATTACACTCTGCTATATTATGTGTGCAAAATAATATTTTTAGTTAAAGAATATTTTCATAAAATGCACTGCTTGGAAAGAATATTGGGAATGTATCGTGTCATGTAACGATCACGTGTTTGTAGCCTATATAAATTGGAGGAATATGATACTCCCAAGTCCCAGGTGAAATAGCTGCGAGAAGGGTACAGACGGAATTTGAAAGAGGCGGTGTGATAGGATGCCATGTTGAAGGTCTATCTCTTCCGCAAACTATTGAAAAATTGAGCATCCTAGGTCAACAATCATTGATACCATACTAAGATGGAAATGCAGGGAGTCAACTGCAAGTGGATGACCCATCACACTCACCGGACGTAACCGTAGGATGCTATGAAGGATAACATGTAATAACCGCCATACGTCGGCCGCCAGGTTGAATGCGGCCGAGGACTGGAACACGAATCTGCTCAAAAATTTTCGGAATCGAGGCTCACAACATGGGTTTCCATGGTAGGACTGTAATGTAATATGCAAGACCCACATTACCTAAACCAACATACAGCGTCGTCTTCAGTGTCGCAAAGAGCATGTGCAGTGGGACGTGGACGCTTTGAAACCTGTCTTATGTATGAGCGACGAATCACACACGCTATCTACCCAGATGGTAGATGACAGATGGACGGTGTGGCGGATGCTCAGTGAATATAACCCCAACTATGAAATTCGGAGGTGTAGGTGTGGTGGTATGGTCCTGTTTTTCCTGGTTTGGCTTCGGACCTCTGTTTACGGTGCCAAGAACATTAAACTCCGAGAGTAATGTAAGCATTCTAAACAATGTAATACTTCCTACTTTGTGACATTTCTACTGAACTGACCTTTGTCTCTTTCAGCAAGAAAATGCACCATGTCGTAAATCTGCTGCTGTAATTGCGTGGTTTTTGGACATAACTTTACTGGTCTCCACAGAACCATGATCTCAACCATACTGAACATCTGTGGGATGAACTTGAGAATGGGGCGAGATCAAGGGACGTCTTCCCCCACGACAATCCAGGACCTCCTTACATGCATACAAGAAGAATGGTCCAAAATTCCCTATCGTACGTTTGTGAAAAGTAGGTTCAATAGGATTGCTGCAGTCATCGCAGTGAAATGAGGTCGTACGTCTCATTAAGGTGGGCACTACGACTATTTGTTTGTTACACGATGGTGTTCTTTGATTTCTTTCCAATTAGTGTATTCTGTGTTTTTATCATTTTATTATAAGAGAAGGTTGAATTAAATATTATATAATTGAAACCCAGGTATGTGGGGAGTCTTGTAATAGTTTCCTATACCACATCAGTAGAAAATAAAAGCCCATTCTAGCACTTACTCCCATTTCTAATTAGTGAAGTTTAATGACCGACTACGGAGTTAGTTGATCCTTGGAGAAGGTAAGTAAGGTTTTTTCTCCTGGAAGAAACTGATGTAATTTCTCATCTCACTAGGATAGTCAGTGGAACATATGCAAGAGGCATTACTTGCTAGAATTGGGAGATCGCCTCACACACACACACACACACACGGTATTGCCATGTACGAACATACAAGGTAATTAAATAGCTCAGTAATTTTAATTTACCAGAAATGCTTTTGCATTTAGAGAAAAAGACAATTATTAATCTGTAAAGGTTTAAACCTTAATGATTTAAATGATTTTTTACTAAGTATTTGCCAATTACATCCGTATATTCCGGAATTTCCTGTATAAACTTACCTTTCTTTCGTCAGCTAAGTAACTGTCTTTAGAAATATTTCAGATATTCCACAGTGAAGAGTATCGAATGGCAACTCGAGTACTTATTCCTGGTCTCCTGGGATGTCTGTTATAAATTTTTAACAGAGGATGTGGAAATATCGTCTAGACAGATCCCACAAACGCGTTTTCTAAGTCTGGCAGAATTTGGCGATTTCATGAAACATTAGAGCGATGATGTCTAGAAGTCATTACGCAGTCTAATTCTTCTTTATGATCCGTACTTATATGCTACTTCACGCGACAGAAACTAACAATAAAGTAACAGTATAATTAGTAAATATATTTTCTAATTATACTAGTATATATTTACTAGTATATATATCTTGAATACAAACATTTAGGGAATAATGATATACAAAACGAGATGTCGCTAATACAGCGTAAGAATCATTTTATTTTTAAGCATAATTTGAAAAACGGAACAAAGTCTATTAAAATGTATCAATATTAAAGTCAGGTAATATTATAATATACAAAGAAAAAAGAATAAATATCTGACTTGTAAATAATCAGCGGATACCAGTTTAGCTGAGCTGAATAAATAATATCCATGATGGAGTTCCATCATGACTTGTATTAGATAAGTAAAATTTTTAATGTGCAGTTGATGATATTTTAATTCTTCAGTTGTTTATAACTGAAGTGAGAGGTAGGGGACTACATAGTTCATTTGAGGTGTCATTTAAACCGCTTCGGTATAAGGCATTTAAATGACAGGCTCAATTTTCATATATCATGCAGTTATGATATATGACACATGTTTCAAATGAGTGAATTTTACTGAAGAAAATACTCATAATAAAAGAAAAAAAAAACACTCTACAATTAGATTCATGTTCTCAAGAAACGCACAGAAAGCTGGTGACTATCAGTCTGGGAATTTCACTAAGGAAAATACCAATGACTGTATCCGATAAACAGAGTTTTATTTTTCTACCAACCAATTATTCTCGCTACAAGACAGTGCACACAAGTTAGAAGCTGCTTAATTCACAGTTGAGGAACCCGACAGCGTAAACAGTGGCAGGAGGAGGAGAAAGGAAAATGAATTGCTGTCTTCTAACTTAAAGTTGATTGAACCGAAAGACAATAAACATAAGAACATAATCCTCCGATTATCAGAACCAACAAACTGTAACTTTAAGATGATTGGGTGGATACGTTTGCCGCAAAAGGTTTTTTTCTTTTTTTCTTTTCCTTAGTATAAGCAAATGATGATGGGGTAATGACGTACATTTATTGTTCTTTCGTGAGTCACTTGCTTATGCTAAGCTATGATATCTTGGAGCAAAGTATGCAGATAGAAAAGTCTCTCTCAGGTTTCTGAAACCATTATTTTCTCTATTACTTTGCAAATAGACTCTTTCAAGTCATAGCGTGTTTGTTGGTTGGAGCTCTGATTGTTCTACAGTTAAAGTGTCCTCATGATAGACCATCAGAAAAATAAATTAGTTCCATCCAAAGACCATCGAAAAAGTTTCTTGAAAGACTTTTACTGCAATGCAGAAGTTGATATTTTGTTTCAAGGTCTCAATTACATTTATGATGTTGATGAATTAGGAAAATAATAGTAAATACGCGAGTCTTGATTTTCGTTTTAAATACAGGCTTCTTTTTACATTCATAATACCGAGTGTTTATTAAGAACGTGTGCTGTATTATAGCCAAGACTTAAGCATCAACTCGAATTCCTCTTTTATTTTAGAATATCTAATACCATAACTATTTGCATGTTATTAAGACGATCCTTAGTTTCTCTTAAGATAAACAGCAAAGTCTTAAAGGAGATTCACGTCCGTCTACCGTTATTTAAACTTAATACGTTTACAATAAGTGACGATATCACATCGTATGCCTCAAGGAAACATGATTAAGTATCTTTAATCCATTAGAAATTAGTTCACCTGCGTAGCGCTGGATGTTTGAGTATTAAATTGGATAATTTTGCCAACTAGTCTCAGTACTGTTTCAGAAACATGGTTACGTATGATCCTCCAATGTTTATTTTAGGAGATTATTTATGGTTTCATATATGGAAAGAAAAACAAACAAACAAAAAAAAACACATGCCTTGTACTTTTCTTCTTTCCTCCTCTCTGAGATTAACTTCGCAGTTGCATTGATCGTTACAGCAGCGCAGCATTTTGTTAAGTTTTGTGTTTATCTGCTGAATCATCGTATACGATTAGAGACAAAATGGTATTTGGTCACCACAGCTGGAGTTCCATTAATACATCAACAAATGCATGTCATCATAAAATAGACAGAAATTTTTTTATTGATTTCATCATTTATTTGTATTTTTAATGATACATTTTCCTGATTAATAGAATTATTCGATAAATCCTGACACACTGAAAAAACGTATATAGCTAGGAAATTACAATAATTATAATTTTTTCCCTACTTTGCTTATTTAAGAAATATATTGCTAAAAAGAAGTCATTTAATAATAATAATAATAATAATTTATTTAAGTTAAGGGATATTATCCTATATTGTTTCTATTTCTATAAACTTTATATAATTTCTATATTCGACATGAAATTCTTTGAGTTTCCTATTCGACTAAGAAACAATATGGGATAATAGTCGCCGATTTGAAGCCTTTGGCTCTTCATTATAATTAGTAATAATAATAATAATAAAAAGTAGAAGAAGAAGAAGAAGAAGAAGAAGAAGAAGAACCCCATTTGCTGCAGTATATTTCAAGAAGATTCTAAAGAAATGAAACATACACAACTCTAGTCTAAATCTTTATTTTTTTCAATTAAATGAAATTTAATTTTCATTATATGTGTTAATGTATTATATACGAAAAATATTCAATGCAACTACTAAAAATAATCGGCATATATGAAATAAAAGAAATGGAGAGAGAGAGAGAGAGAGACGAAAACGGTCCGTGTTCGGTCTCAAGGGCAGGGTTCCTGATTATCTAACTTGCACTTCATGTACTCTATTATTCGTGTAAAAATTTCACCTAAGCAGTTCTATCCACAGGTATTGTGTCCTGACATGCAAATTTCCGTAGTTGTAAGACGAAATGACAACAAGACTTCTAAGTGGTAGGAAACTTTCATCTTAACGAAATACCACCGTCCTACTTACTGGAGGGATGAAGTGGCTACTTTCATGTTCACTTAAAGTATAGTGATAGCATTGCTAAGCATATTCAACATGCTGTTAGTAATAAACTTGCGAGCCTGCATCTCTTCCATTTGTCGATACAACAGTAAAGCAAATCCGCTTACCGGCTGGTAAGGACACGGGATTGATGATAATGCGTCTCGAGACTTCCCGATCACATTGCACAATTCTATTTCTGCTGTGTGCTCTACTAGTTTTCCCCCTCATAGCAGAGTGAGCAGCACTGTCGAAGCTGCGCTTGGACTAACGTTTCAGCACTCCCTAAGTGAGAACTATGTGCATAAATCTTTTACCTCTTCTTAGCCACCTGCCCACCAAATACACTATAGATGTTTTCTTCTATCTTAGTAACTCCAACCATTAACTTATCCAAGTTTCCTTTTCTACGGATCGATTTTCTTCGAAACAAACTCACCTTCGTACCTCATTCAACCCCTAACCACTTACCTCTATCCAAACGCTTGTTCTCTAAAAATGTGACACAGCAGTTCAAGATACTAATTTAGAATATATTCAATGGCTGAACTTAAGTCAGATTTTGACCTCTTATTCAGCTGATGCCACATCCTGAAATAAATGTAAGAAATATCAAAAAACACCCCCCCCCCCCACGCACAAAAATCGAACAAATCTAGAGCAGTCTTTATTTTAGCATTTGACATTTTCTGTTAGCATGGCAGTCGAACCTTATGATCACTAGGCAAGACTTTGGGGCATAACTTCTGATTTTCCTTGGTTTTACCTCTCTCTCTCTCTCTCTCTCACACACACACACACACACGAAAGAGAGATGGAAACAAGGAAGGACAAAGTTGTGTCCAATAACCTTGACTTCTACCTCCTAGGACCATGTGTGTGTGTGTGTGTGTGTGTGTGTGTGTGTGTGTGTGTGTGTGTGTGTGTGTGTGAGCGAGAGAGAGAGAGAGAGAGAGAGAGAGAGAGAGAGAGAGAGGAGTAAAAAGCAAGAAAAATTATTAGCAGCCTTCATAGCAATGCCTTCTGATTGAGACAATATCCTTACATCTGTGCTAAAAACTTGTACTCCACAATTAACACACATCCTGTATCTCTTATAGAAGATGTTATACTCTGCATTTATCCAACTGTATAAGAAGTAAACCTTTATCCAGCCTATTCCTAAGGAAGATAAAATTCTAAAACGAGACTATCGTCCCATTGCACTTACGTCATTGCTGTCGAAAGTAATGTGATGGAAAAGTTCATCAACAAGCTTCTTCACCACATGGAGACATGAGTTAATTAGCGATTCCAGTATGTTCAGCCACTCGTTCTACAGCAGGCTTGCTAGCTAAGCCAGATACAATCAAATGCTTTGGAAATATCAAATAATACTATACGAGTTTCTCTAAATGTGTCCACTAAGTTACCAAGAATATTTGCTGTAAAACAAGCAGACTGTGATGCGAATTTGACTGCGTTGCCAACTTCTTTTCTGTTCGTTCATTCACTGCGTGTCATGGCAGATGACACTCATTCCTGACAGGACAGGAATGAGTGACCTCTCATTCCTGTCCTATCAGGTGTCTTCTCCCTCCAGGAGATTGACTATCATGTGTCTCCACCAAGTCCTATTCTGCCCCTCTCGGCTGTATTCCTCATATGAGAGATAGGTCCAGTCTTCTATATTTTTCATCCACTCCAGTCTTTTCTTCCTCTCTTTCTCTTTTCCTCAACAGTTCCTTCGAGAAGTGTCCTTTAGGCAGTTATGTATCAGAATATGTCCAAAACACCTGACTTTTCTCTTTTTAATTTCTTTCATCAGGCTCCTGATTACGCCTGCCATTTCTAGTACCTCTTCATTTGTCTTTTTGTCTTTCCATGATATTCTCATAATTCTTAGCAGCATCCACATTTCAAAGGCATCCAGTTTTTTCACATTCAGATTGGAGAGTGTTCATGTCTCTACTCCATATAATAATGTAGACCATGTGTTGTATTTGGAGATTCTTAGTCTTGTTTTCAGATTTAATTCTCTAGATGTTAGTAGATTTTTCATGCTATTGAAAGTTGACCTTGCAATTTCAATCCATTTTCTAATTTCATCTTCTGTCCTGCCATTCTCTGTGATCAAGTGTTCGAGGTATATGTATTTTGGCATCTGTTCTAATTTATTTCCTTTTATACTGATGCATATTTTTAGTATTTTCTTTTCTGTTGAAATTATCATGAATTTTGTCTTTTTAAAGTTGAAACTGAGGTCATACTGTTCGCTGTACTTGAGGGTTTCCTCTATAAGAGTCTTGAGGTCTTATTTGTTTTTAACTAGAACAGTGTTTCTCAAACTTCAGATATCCGCGTACCCATTCTTAAATTTTCATTATTACCAAGTACCCCTAAATAATTAATTAAAAACAAATCCATTCATTAATTAAAAATAATAAATAAATTAATTAAAAATTAATTACTCAAATTAATAAATTAATTTAAAATATTAATTAAAATTAAATATCTATTTTATTTGAATTTATATGTTCATGTAAACAAAAAATATGATTTATTTTTAAATTTTGGTTCTCTAGAGATGTCAGACGACACACACTTATCAATTTCATTTGATCCAGATGGAATATCAATATAACTCTAACTTTTTTCCCCAAAATTAAAGCTAAAAAATTGTGTTGCGAGATACGTGCGGGAATTTTCGGAAACTAAAGTTTTCAGAAAAAAACTGAAAATGGTGCGACTTACCAAGAAGTCGCTATCGCTTACTACTCGCTATCACTACTTTTGGCATCGAGAACAGTTTCTGTGTGCGCATCGTCAAAGTCATCTACCCAAATAGCGTCATCTTCTTTCCCATTATTTCAAGCAAAAATTACCAGTAATTTACAAGACTTAAGATACGTAGAGCAGCTAAGAACTGCATGTGATTGGTGCGGTATTAACAAAAGATCGCGCTAACCAAAGACAAATTAGCATTTCAACAGTTGCTAATTCTCTTCAACCGAATTCCATAATATCTGAAACACATTCACTATATATTTCTTAGTTTTAACACGTTAACGACGGGGATGTTCTCAAGCAAAACCATATATTCAACCGGCAACATATGATTTTCCTTGGTCTATACAGCAGTTTCTGTTGGAGAAGGGATGTGATTCATTGGTTAGTGCCGTTTTATCCCGGTTGTCTCTAATTGCATTGTTTGTTGAAAAATATAATGACTCCTTTAATTATGCATAGCCGAAATTTGCCACGTATCCCCTAACGACATTTCGCGTACCCCCGGGAGGTACGCGTACCACACTTTGAGAAACACTGAGCTAGAAGAACAGTATCAACTGCATATCTTAGGTTATTAATATTTCTGTCCCCTACAGTGATTCCTTTGAGGTTACTAATTTTATTAAATATTTCTTCTGTGTACAGGTTAAAGAGAATAGGAGAAAAGACACAGCCTTGTGTCACACCTTTCTGAACTGGGAATTCTTCTGAGGTCTCTCTATTTATTCTCAAAGATGCAGTCTGTTCCCAGTAAAGATTAGTTAATAGCCTAATGTCCTTTCCATCCATGCCTATTTTTGAAAGGATTTCAATTAATTGTTCATGTTGAACATTGTCGAATGCTTTTTTGTAATCTATGAAGCAGAGGGGTACACATCTTTTTGTTTTTCTAGATATCTTTCTATGATGGTTCGGATGTTGAAAATACCTTCCCTTGTACCTACATTTTCCTTGAAGCCACTTTGTGCATCATTTATTTCTATGTTTATTTTTCTTTTATTTCTTTCAAGAATAACATATAGGAGGACCTTTGATACTTGACTGATGAGGCTGATTGTCCTGAACTCTTCATATCTTGTAGTTTTTGTTTTTTAGGGAACTGAAACGAAAATTGGGTGATTAACATCTTTGGGTATAAATCCAGTCTCGTATATTTTATTGATAATTTTGTTAGAAATTTCAGTCCTCCTTCATCGAGAGCCCTCAACCATTCTGCCAAGATATTATCTATTCCTGCAGCTTTATGTGGTTTTAGTTTTCTGACGGCATTTTCAACTTCACAGAGTAAAATGGATGGTCCTTCTAAATCAGTCTGTTCAGGAATATCATTTCTTTGTTGTTCATATATTTCCTTGTGTATTCAATCCATCTTTCCATGATTTCTTTTTTATCCATTAGAATATGGTCTCTTGAGTCTCTAATGACACTTGCATGGTTTTCTGTATTTGTCCTGCTTGTCATTTATCTGATGATTAAATACATTTATATTTAATCCATTCCTCTTTGGCTATCCTGCATTCTTTTTTTATTTTTTTATTCATGCTTTTATATTCAGGTTTGTTCTTTAACTTTTTCCTTTTTTCCGTCAACGTCAGTAATTTTTCATTCATCCAAAGTTTATTCCTTTTCCTTTTTAATTGTGGGAGTGTATTTTTGGCTGCTTCATTGATGCTATTCTTGAATGTTTGTCAGTTCATGTTAATTTCATCAATTGGTGTTCTATTTTCTGTGTGAGTTGTAGTGTCAGACTTGTTAAGGGAGTTTGTCAATTTTTTTATAAAGCAGTCTTGAACTTCTTGGTTGTTAAGTGAGTCTGAATTATAAGTTTCTCTTATGAATGGTTGGCTTGGTATCTTAAGTTTTATTTTGATTTTTGCAATCACTGGGTTGTGGTCGGATCCTATGTCTGCTCCAGGATATGTTTTTGTTTGTGTTATTGCATTTCGGAATCTTTGCTTATTATTATATAGTGAATTTGGTTTCTATAGATGTCCCCAGGGCTGTTCCAGGTATATAGTCTTCTGGGAGGATGTTTAGACAATTTGATGGCAATTATTAGGTCATTGGTTTCACAGAATTTAATTAATCTTTCACCTCTTTCATTTTTGATTCCAAGCCCTTGGTTTCCCATGCAAAATGAGATTTTTTCTGAGCCCACGTTTTGCATTTAGGTCGCCTATCATAATAACATCATCTGACTTAGCACTGGAGATTGCAGTTTAGATGTCTTCATAAAATTGTCCAACTCTTCATCTGGATGATCTTGGGTTAGCGCATATGCTTGGATAATATACAGGTTGAATGGTTGTGCAGTTATTTTGGTTGTTATGATTCTGTCATTTATGGGCCTATATCCCTGTAGAGATTTTGCAATTCTATTACTTAGGACAAGCACTACTCCATTAAGGTATAAGTCACTGCCAGAGTAGATTATAGTGTGATTTTTTCTTCTTATTTTGCCTGTATCTGTCCACCTCATTTCACTGATACCTGCAATATCAGCCTTCATCACTTATAATTCCTGGAGTACGTTATCTAATTTGTCTGCCTGGTAGAGTGTTCTGACGTTCCATGTTACTATTTTCAAGAGATTGCTCCTGGTTTTCAGACAAAGGACATCTGAGAATATCCTCCCTGGAGGGTTTGGGATATTATCTTCATACACTATCTTAGTAGTTCTTGTCCTACAATTCCCGGTTTCAAGCTCTTCTTCCCTGTAGCTATAAGAGCTGATGGTTGCAGGGGGGGTCTCAACCACACCTCTAACTTCATATTGTGACACGGTGTGTTTCATGGTTGACAATGGATAAATACGTGGTGAGGCTCCGATCTCTTCCCCAACAGCTCGCCACAAGTCCCTTAGATGTCAGGAGTGTGCCCTCGATGTGCCGCACATCTTGCTGTCATGCCCTTGATGCCATTGATCAGTCAGTGTTCATTCTTCTGTCATTTTAGCCATTTCAGACTTCGTCCCCCCCCCCACCCCCCCCCCCCCCCACCCCCCCCCCCCCCCACCCCCCCCCCCCCCCACCCCCCCCCCCCCCCACCCCCCCCCCCCCCCACCCCCCCCCCCCCCCACCCCCCCCCCCCCCCACCCCCCCCCCCCCCCACCCCCCCCCCCCCCCACCCCCCCCCCCCCCCACCCCCCCCCCCCCCCACCCCCCCCCCCCCCCACCCCCCCCCCCCCCCACCCCCCCCCCCCCCCACCCCCCCCCCCCCCCACCCCCCCCCCCCCCCACCCCCCCCCCCCCCCACCCCCCCCCCCCCCCACCCCCCCCCCCCCCCACCCCCCCCCCCCCCCACCCCCCCCCCCCCCCACCCCCCCCCCCCCCCACCCCCCCCCCCCCCCACCCCCCCCCCCCCCCACCCCCCCCCCCCCCCACCCCCCCCCCCCCCCACCCCCCCCCCCCCCCACCCCCCCCCCCCCCCACCCCCCCCCCCCCCCACCCCCCCCCCCCCCCACCCCCCCCAACCAATGAAGTTTAACTGAGGTTCGGCTGTTGCTGTTACCCCCCTTGGGCGATGAGATTCGAGAGTTTTTGAGTTCGCTCTCTTAAGGTTTTTGCCTTAAGGGAGCAATTTGAGTCTCTGGGGAAAGTGTTCTCCGGCACGCCCGCTGAGGGGCTTTGTCGGTGAATTATTTTCTTCGGAATTTGAGCGGTTCTGCTCGGTGATGGGGGAGCCCCTCACTGAGTGGAACCAGCGCTAAGATATGGACGGTCTTTCGCCCACTATGGAGTGGCCTAGAGATCGTCCGATGTTTTGAGATATCACCTTTACTTACATAGTCGGTGATTGATTCATTAATACTCTTGGAGGGTAATGGATGGCAATGCTGTACCAATGAAGTTTAACTGAGGTTCGGCTGTTGCTGTTACCCCCCTTGGGCGATATGATTCGAGAGTTTTTGAGTTCGCTCTCTTAAGGTTTTTGCCTTAAGGGAGCAATTTGAGTCTCTGGGGAAAGTGTTCTCCGGCACGGCCCGCTGATGGGCTTTGTCGATGAATGATTTTCTTCGGAATTTGAGCGGTTCTGCTCGGTGATTGGAAGCCCGTCATTGAGTGGAACCAACGCTGAGATATGGACGGTCTTTCGCTCACTATGGAGTGGCCTAGAGATCGTCTGATTTTTTTGAGATTTCACCTTTACTTACATAGTCGGTGATTAATACTCTTAGAGGGTAATGAATGGCAATGCTATAGCCAATGAAGTTCTAACTGAGGCTCGGCTATTGCTGTAAACCCCCTACCATGATCAGAGCTTTAATAGCTCAAAAACATCATATCACTACACTGTCCTCTACAGATAACGGGGAATATGTAAAGCATTCTTGCTTCGTCCCTTTAAGCCAGTCCTTATAAGGACTATAAAGTTAAAATAGATCGATCGTGAGATGCGATGATTAATACCCTCGGAGGGTAATGGTTGGCAATGCTGTAGCCAATGAAGTTCCAATTGAGGCTCGGCTGTTTGCTGTTACCCTCCTGCCATGATCAGAGCTTTAATAGCTCAGTAAAATCTTATCTCTACACTGTCCTCTACAGATAATGGGGAAGATGAAAAGAATTCTTGCTTTGCCCCTTTAAGCCAGTCCTTTTAAGGACTTAAAGTCAAAATAACAAAAAATTGGTGAATATTATTATTGTTATTATTATGTGACACCACCCGGGAGTTCAAAGATTCATATGACATCAAAAAGTACACGTTATGAAAATGAATAAAGTAAATTAAAAGAGAGAAAGAGGAAAACTTAAGAGTATTAAGGAAAGTCGAAAGTGGGGAAACGTGCATATAAGTAGCTAAATAAATCAAAATAATATTAACATTATTGGACTTTCCATGCATATACTGTATATAATCAATTTTATTATATTTATATATTCACCGTAAACCACACTTTTTCGTAAAACCTCCATGCGACTGATTCAAAGTTTTCAATTTGAATTTGTATCTGACAAAAGGCATAAGCTTTGCAGACAATTCGTTTTACCTCTGATTTTCATTGTGTTTCCAGATTAAATGTTGAATTATTTATGGCCTTTATCCTAGACATGTATGCAGGCGATCCAATAAATCTGAAGAACTCCAGCTGGATGAACGGAACTAGTTTGTTATACACCTGAGCTACTGTAAGCTTACCAAGCGACCTGGAAATGCTATGCGCTGTAATGCCAGTTAAGCAACATTGCTACGAGGGAAGGAGATATATAATTCTAAACCTCCGCACTATTTTTAGAATATCAGGCTCATGTAACGTGGGTGAAACAAATACATGAAGAAAAAGGGAGAAATGAACATAAAATTAGATTTAAAATATTACTTGCAGTTGTCGTACATAAATATAAAGACTATCCAGGCGGCTTGGAAACATGTTTGACAATATAGTAGAATTTGTCGGCTACTTTGAAACTTTTAAAGATATTCCCCATGTACTGCATAACGTACTAAAATCAAGATGGTAGAATATGAATAGAAATTTATATTATGTGCTTTCATTTAATTATTACTTTTATTATGACAAATTTTAAACCGAAAAAAGTCAAGTCCTTTTAGAGTAGCATAACTGTAAAGGCAGATTCATTGGCATAGAAATAAAATAACTTTAATGTATCACACTTCTTAAAATTCTTATTGTTGTTGCAGAAACTTTGAAGATTTTAATCGAAACACCTCATATTATTCTCATAAAAATTTTTGAAATTATATAACGAACCATAACACTATTGTCATGGCAACCCCAACAATGGAAACTACCAAATCAAATTTGAAGATCCTTATTAAGATAATTTCATTTGTGATAGAATTTCTTCCCACTAATTTTCCCGCGTTCTTAAAGTAAACAATTCGTTTTATTATTTTTCCCCTTAAAATTCTGAGAATCGTTCTTTGGTTTTAGTGAGTGGCAAGTTTTCCCTTATGGCTATTGACTCTCTTTGTTTTTCATGCGAAAGAAAGAGAAACTATATTTAGACATGCTACTCCAGTTGCTATGGTAACAGTTGTTTTCAACTGACGCAAAGCGTATCATCAGTATCGCTGCTTTGTTGCTTCATTAATTTTACGTAACTATTGTTCTGATTTTCTCGCCAATTTTACTCCGTTGGAGTCATTTCAATGCTCGCCTTTCAACAAAGCGACGACACAGGAGGAGGAATGACATTCGCGTGGCGTGTGTTTAAGTGTCAGATACAGCTACTGTTGTTAAGGATAAATGAAACGAAATTAGAAGTAGTGAAAGTTTTCACAAGGGTGCTTTGATGTTGCTTATTTAACTGAGTTAATGCGAAAACTCAACGGGGTTGCAATTTATCCAAGGACACAGGTCATAAACAACTCATTTTCGCCAAATATCCAAGTTAGCAAATGCATGCAACTCATTTTATAAAAATAAGTATCGAATAGGCTTCCCTTCGCGATGAAAGAAACGATGCTTCTTCCACAGGAAGTCAGTACTGCTTGCAAAGAGACTTTATGATTCCACGGTGCAAGTTGTCTTTTGATATAGAAAAGAGAATTTAAATATTTCAATTGCATCATGTACTTTGCTAATTTAAGGTAATACTTTTCCTACGGATGCGGCTTTCCAGTTGACAGCAGTTTCCTCTCAGTTAATTACATTTACTTATTAAAGACAACTTATAAATCTAAAGTTTCTTGCTATTAACTTACTCTACTTTAAAATATCATTTATTACATCAGTGAATACTTTTAATCTTCTACATAAAGATGTTTATTTATGCTGATATTTTGCTTTATATATTTTAATCAATATATTTTAAATAAATGTTTATAATAAATATAATAAATTTAATGAATATTTTTAATAAATAAATTGATATATATTACGTAAGAAAAAAATAATAAACCTTAATTATAAATAAATTTTCAAGTCTGTTTTGAGAATTTTTTAATATTTAAAAAACTCTAACGCCAAAGACAAGACACGTTTTATAAAAAATAATGCAATTATACAGGCAAGAATTTTCTCCGTATTCTTGATAAGAATAGTCGCAATGTAACCTATTCGTGTCGTAAGAGGCGACTAAAATAGGCGCTGAGTTTCGAGAGTTTCGCTCTCTGAGGTTTCTTTCGGAATTTTGCTCCCGGTGAGAGGAAGGGGCTTGATTTCAGGGGGTTTGCTCTGGGAGAGCATTTTGAGTCTCTGAGGAAGATGTCCTCCGGCGTGGCCCTTGAGGGACCTCGTCGGTGGACGCCTTTCCTTGGAATATGAGCAGTTCTGCTCGGTGGTAGTGGGGGGCATCACTGAGCTAACGCTGAGTTGGACGATCTCTCAGCCACTATGGAGTGGTCTAGGGATCGGTCTAATTTTTTAGAGAGGGCTTTACTTACATATCAGCCCCAATGTAGCTCATGCATGTCGTAAGAGGCGACTAAAATGGGTAGTACCCTGGGCGGATAATGCTGTAGCCAATGAAGTTCTAACTGAGGCTCGGCTATTGCTGTTACCCTCCTGCCATGATCAGAGCTTTATATAGCCTCAATAAACCATACTCTTACATTGTCCTCTACAGATAACGGGGAATATGGAAAGATTTTGCTTTTCTCATCTAATTAGTCCTTTTTTAGGATTTTTTTAGTCAAGAATTTGAAAATAAATGTTTTCTGAGAACTGATAATTTTGTGTTTGTCACGTGTGCCTGCATTAATGTAATCATGACTTTCAAGGTTGCACGTATAAACAGATGTTTGCTTTTGTCCAACTAGACTAATTAAATAAAGAGAGTAACAGTCAATGAAAATCATTTGTAAACGAAATTATTTTATTTTAACGTCGACATCAATCGTTATATAATAACACGATTTATCTATCCTCTGTAACGAACACAAAATATTAATAAGATTAACAAAAACCGTTCCATCTGTTTCTAAATTCGTCCTTTAAATCAAAAGTGAACTAAATTCTTTCTCTAACCATTAACCAAAACCTTGTCATGTATTATATATTATACAGACTTTCATACATGGATTTCTATAAAAAACTAGCCTTTAATTGTTGGAAGGATATCTGGTTAGATTATCGATTCAATGAAGGAAGCCGTAGGCACGGGACTTTAAAAAGACTGACTATTGTTTTACCTTCCCCCGATTGAATATATCTCGAATTAAGCGTAATGTCTTATACATTTTATATTTTATAAATTTCTGAAATATTTTTCTCTAGAAGATACTAAGACTTTCAACTTAACGAAGAAACTTATGGCATTCTTCTTCTACGAAGATTCTTTTAAGAGAAAGAGTTTTGTGTGTCGAATAGAAAGATGAAGAAACTTTATACCTTGACATATTACTTTCTCAAGGACTAGGGCATTATCTTCAAACTGAACGGAAACAAATAAATAAAGACTTTAAGACATCGAACGAATTTAACACTTGAAAATACGAAAGAAAAAAAAATAGAACGAAATAGTTACAAAAAAGCTGTTAAACATTCCTGACCAAGATTAATGCGTATATACTTCAATGGAACAGTTGTTGACGAGTAAGCTAATTTTATGTGACTAACACATCCCGAAGAGTGGGCCGATCTGTAGTACATGCGGGCGTGGGTGTCGTTGTGCGAGTGACAATTTCTCGGGAGCTATTCTCGTCATCTTTAATTTCTTCAATCCATACGGTTGAAGGAAAGAGATTTTTCCCTTGGGGTGTAATATCGCAACGGTTGAAGGATTACTTGTGTTCGTATCTCTTTAGGCAGTTTTTCTCTTTGTAGTTGGAACGTAGGTTGTGTAGTCAGAGCATTGGTATTTGTAAGGAATATGATGAATATTTTTCCCCGCATCAATGATTGTTTGGAGAATAACACAAAAATGAGAACACACTTTATAGCTGTTGCAAATAAATGATAAATTTTTTCGTATATCTATATTTCTTGTTTAATTATTTTTAACAATACTTCTATTGTTAAAATTATCTTAACAATACAATAAGAAGAACAAATATCTTCTTTTTTCTAACTGGAGTTAGACGCTCCAGTGTTAAAACAAATATTTTAATTTAAACATTAAGCTACAAGACATCATGATATTGAATAACACAATCCAGAACATTAAATTAAACTCTTAGAAAAACGGAAAGAAACCAATGAAATGCGAATATAAGAATAGAATTTGATTTGAAGTATTAGGCATACATTCTGTAAATGGAAAAAAAAAGGGTAAAAAGCAATTGAGGGTGGCTGGGAGTGAAGATAAATTGTGTATTTTGGAGTAACTTTAAAAAAAAAAGAAAAAGAAAAAAAGAAAGGACATTCCCACACTTCGTTCCAAAGAAGCATTGGGTTTCAAGAAAGAAAAAAGTTTGGTGAAACAGGAAATGAATGTAAGTACCGCTTATCGAACTATTGCGAGAGAGAGAGAGAGAGAGAGAGAGAGAGATTTGATAGAAGATAAGAGATTTCTAGAGAGAGAGTGTTCATGAGAAGGAAAACAGTATAAACAGCATTTAAATTCAGTCCAAAAAAACCACCAAGACCAGGATGTACAATTAATTGCAGCTTACAAAAAATTGAGAACTTATTCAAATAATCTCCTAAATATGCGTTTAATTAAAAAAAGTAATCAAATGTAAGCCTGAAATGCTTTTATGAAAAGCTCCTGAAATGGCTGGATTATTTAAGTATTTAGAAAATAAAGAAATTACAAGATAATATAAACAATTAAAAAAAAATCCATTTCCAGAACCAAAGTTCGATCGTTATGTTCTTTGTGCAATGGTAGATCGTGGGACTATTCACATGCATAATATATGAAAAATATTCGGTCGCAATTTATTACACAAAAGTTTGTCTTTCTGGGATATAAGTAACTCATTTTATCGACTACAGGCCCAACAGGGCTTCAGCACTTCCAGTAGATGCTGGAAATGCTGAAGTCCAAAACTCTGTAACTTGTGGAACGTTTTCAAAGAAATTTTGCAGAGTATAAAACAAAACTTGAATTTGCTTTATTGAATGAAAAATACTTGAGATTTTTATATCATTAATCTAAAAACTTATAGAACATAATAAACAATATGTTACTTTAAATAAAAACTTGAAAAATCTAATAGCAAAACTCAACAGATCAAAATGAGGATGGCAATGCTGTAGCCAATGAAGTTCTGACCGAGGCTCGGCCATTGCTGTTACTTTCCTGCCATGATCAGAGCTTTGTATAGCTCAATAACACCTTCTCCTTACACTGTCCTCTACAGATAACGGGGGGGATATGAAAAGCATTCTTGCTTAGCCTCTTTAAGCCAGTCCTTTTAAAGATTTGTTCACTTTTTTTCGTTGACACTTTTTCGTTTCCTGAAATTAGGAAAACATTCCAGAGGGTAGTAGCCAATGAAGTTTTAACTGAGAATTGGCTATTGCCGTTACCCCGCCATGACCAGAGCTTATAGCTCCATACCACCCTATCTGCATATTTTCTTCTACAGATAACGGGGAATATGAAAAGCATTCTTGTTTCACCCATCTAGCCAAAAAATCCGTGAAAGTAGATATCCATAACAGGACTTTTTTTTTTGTCTAGATATTTATTTATTTTTTTAATCGGAAGCATAAAATTGGCACAATAAAGCAGTATGCCAGTATATTATTGCTTCTTCTAAAATATGCAAAAATTCATTAAACATTGAAATAATTAATTCACAAACAACGCTTTAAATATTTAAATCCATACTCCCTAGTTAAACGTTTCTTAGGTTCAATGAATACCCGAGTAGGCAGCATGA
Source organism: Typopeltis vanoorti (assembly GCF_054136105.1). Taxonomy (NCBI): domain Eukaryota; kingdom Metazoa; phylum Arthropoda; class Arachnida; order Uropygi; family Thelyphonidae; genus Typopeltis; species Typopeltis vanoorti. The sequence continues at coordinate 111,538,077 of NC_143553.1, forward strand.
AATATGTCTCAACATTGCTGACACAAGCAAGAACCTTCGGGTTTTTCTTTAATTCACTTTGTATTTAAAAGTAACTTTTAGATGCGCTTATTATGCATATAAATAAATGAGTACGTAATCCTTAAAATCACACGGAGTTGCTAGAAAGGAATGGGTTAGAAATTAACTAGCGTACGAAGGGAATAGCAAAGATTGAACCGCAAAACACCTTCCTGTCGTGCTCAAGTGTGCCGAAGCTCAGGTTGATAATTAATATATGAAGTGGCGAATCGATGTGAAGTTATGAATGATGAGTCTCTAGGGTAAAGGAAGATTATCCCCACTAGCAATGAATAAATGGGTCGTTGCGTGCTTGTGGAAATGCCTTCAAGTCAGAATGTAAGGAAAATGTTGATACGTCACTACCGTAATGTGAATATTTGGTGCTTGCATGTATATTATATAATTCACTATCATCAGAGAATTGTGTAGTACACAGTCTGAAGGCTTTCTAGGCGTCCACTGATTGATATCTGCGAGCAAATTCATCACGGAATGTCCAGATAATTGCCATCGTACATTATTCACTAATCCACACACTTTATGATTTCGCTTTGAACTTTGAAACAATCATATAATCAGTTATTGTTGCAGCTTGTGAAATGAGCATTTTCTTCCTCGCTACTTGTAATTGTTGAAACAATGATAATGTAACTGAATAGAAGTACATTGTTAGTGCACGCTAGTCATATTGTTACGTTTTAATTATCCCCATGCTGAAGCCACATAGATTGTATGGCTTATTGTTGCTTAGCGCAATACTCAATTTATCTGCTCGGCTAATTATGACTGGAACAGCGTAAACTTATTCCTTCGGTGTCTTGCCAATACTGCTACAATGAACATTGTCTAAAGTACCTCAGCATTCCATAAATGTCAATGTGATAAAGCGTAATGGCTGAAAAGACTGTCATGCGCTGTTTGTATCTTTTGCTTTTTTTTTTTCCAGTTTAATATTTCGTGAGCCTCATGTGTCAGACTTTATCTCGACTAGTATCTGCGATCAGCGACAAGAACTTTTCTTCAAACTACTGACGCACCACAATCCCGTGCTTGGAGGAGAGTTATGTACTGTAAAAACACTTTTGGGATAGAGGGAAAAAATATCTTCTACTTTCGTCACACATGAACTAACAAATGCTAGTATGCGGACCACCAGAATTTCCAATAACGTATGGAAAGAGTTATGTTAGGGAATTTTCTTTTTTTTTTCTCCCATGAATATTCCCAATTCTTATATGAAGGCTTAGGGAGTTTCAAATACCTACCCAAATTTGGCGCTTCAATTTGAAGGCAGTGGAGCGAAACAGCAATAAACTTGAACGCCATCGTGAGATGCATGTCTAGTAAACGAAATGGTGGCTGAATACAGGTATATTGGACGACCATGAGGCGAGAATGGAGCATATAATGCGAAATAGGGGACCAATGGAAGAAGGAGCATAGCTGTACTCAGTGCAGAAATCGAATTCAGAACAGATAAAATCCTTCAACAATACCGGGATTTTTTTCACTCCCAAGCATAGTCAAGTAAGCGCAGAAAAACCTCGACAAAGAAGATGCTGCAGTCACAAGTATACCTGCAAAAAAAATAAAAGAAAAAAAAATCTGACAATAGGCCTCAACTAGTACCAATCAGTTATCAATCTACGAAACTCAGTACACTATACTTATTATATTTATTAAGAGTGCTGAAGAATTATTCTGTTATATATACGACCAATATCAGGAAGAGTCATCATTAATGTTAAATGAAGACTTCGGAGAAAAGGATGTCATGAACCGTCGTTTCATATCGTTTTTTTTTAAACCTTACCTGTTGTAATCTGACTCTTGAATATTGATCGTTTTATTGCGCTCTGATAAACAGATTTCAGATTTTTCAAACTGTTTTTATTACTAATTGATGCCTAATACCTTGCCCATTCGTTACTATTAACGAAATTTGTATTTCTGTATGACGTGTCTTATTTCGATCTTCCTGATGAACCTATTAGTAGGACAAATACTAGAATAATTAAAAGAAACACACGTGTTAACCACAGTGAAAATTATTTAATTGTAAATATTTCACCCTACGCCTCTTAGGACATCATCAGTACAGTAATATAAACAATAATAGGAATAACATACAGTTAGAGCGCATGATTACAAATAGAATATCATTAAACGTGTTACAGAAGTTAAAAAAAAAAAACCTAATAATAATTATTTTACACAATTTTATATGACAATTTCCCATACTTTAGGAATAGTAAGAACGTCGTTGCGGTTTAAGTTTGGTCTGTGTAGTAGGGCTTCAGAACTTTCTTTGTATAAACGTTCATGTTTATATAAAGAACTATGTAAAAGTTTAGACTTTTCCCAATGGATCCTATGGTTGGATTTTTCAATTCCGTGTTGAGAGAGGCCAGATTTCTGTGGTTTAAAAAGACAAATGTGGTCTTGATGTTCCGAGATGCGTTTCTGAACAGACCTACCTGTCTGTCCAAAGTAAGACAATTTGCATGAGCATGGAATCTCAAAAACTAGAATATAGCGTTGTTTCAACAATTGATTCTTGCACTCTTTAATAATCGGCTGTTTATTCAATTACGTTTTCTAGGCATAATACTAAGGGCCTAATGACATAATAATAAAGGAAGCTGAGTGTTGAGTCTACAATTTAGATTCCAATATTTTGGCTTCTGATAAACTTCTGATGCTTCCCAATTGTATTTATTTTTGGTCGGTTTGTCTGTATTGCAGAATAGGAGATTCTCATTTCAGGGAGGATATTCTGGGAATCCCCCTAAGAGAACAGATAACTTGACTTCATATTTTAAGTATTCTTCGCATCTTATATTGAACTCGAACCTGAGTGTTGCAAACCAACAGGTATCATCACTACTGACCATCCTATGGAAACGTATTATCTATTTATTATCTGTAAATAAACAAGTCTCTCTCTCTCTCTTTTTTTGAAAAATGTCATTCACTCAAACCACTTTACTATCAATTGATCCGTATTCTTTTTGTATATCTTGTTTATTTAATACAATTTCGATTTATATCAAGAAAACTGCATTAGTCGGTACCTTTTTTGTATATAAAAAGTGACGCCAGTGTACTGGTAGCATTGATTGGTATTTTGTAGCAATATGTGATAGTTCTAAATATTATTTTTCTTGATAAGTTTTACAACAGTCCCCGATGAAAGACAGATACGAAGAGGCAGCCTTTGAGCAATAAAGATACTGCGGCTTTTACAAGATGAGCTACCGAGAAAAACCTTTTTAAAGTTAATAATTTATACAAATGTTCAGTTTTCCATTTTTGTTGTCTTGAAATTGTGGATGATATATATATCAAAAGGGCGAAATAACAATTATAAAAACTGCAATATTTTATTTCTCTGGTAGTTTACAATGGATTTTGCAGTTGAAACAATAAACCATGAAAAAAAAAACGAGAATAGTCATTATCTGATTGGTAACGTGATATTTTATCAAACGAATAAATCGCATTACCGTGAATGGTATGGTAGGTAAAAAAATAATAATTTAAAATTGCACTTGTCATATTTCTTCGGCTACTTTTCTGTATTAGTTTAAATGAACTGAGTGTTGAAAAATAATATGTTTTTTGCTTCGCATTACTCACACCCATTTTCCTAAAAGGTAATGCGCTTACAATACCTCGAGGAAAAATACATGTCAAGTAGAAGCGTGTGACTTACATGAGGAGTGTCTCTTGTCTCCAAAAAATCCATGAAAAACTCAAAAGACGAAAAAAAAACCCACAGAGAGAGAGAGAGAGAGAGAGAGAGAGAGAGAGAGAGAGAGAGGGACGGAGGAACATATGCAGACATCGAGGACAAAAACAGACACATTTTAAAGAAATAGCCAAGCAAAATAATATCGCTTATTGAAGAAGGAGAATATAAAATAAAACATTCGCCATGGTGCCGTTGGGTGGTTAATTTTTTTTTTATTATGCGGTGAATAAGATGTAATTGGATTTGTATTGTACATTAAATAGCTCAGTTTCTTAGCTAATAGATGAAGGGGAAGGTATCCACTTTAAGAAATTAATATATATGGCGCAGTTGTCTTTATGCAAATTTTTATTTGATTAATGCCGTATAACAGACATCACGAACAAGTCTTTGCTCTGAATATCACCTCCTTTTTTTTGTCTAAACAGATTGGTACATGCAGCATTTATGCGAATCTAATTGTGACGTAATTACTGCGTGCATAGTCTTTCAACAATACTTTGTTTTTCAATTGTATCTAATCAGAAATTGTCGCTATTGTGCCATCATAAGTTACTAAATGATAGCATGAATTTACGGGGCAATTGTCTTTTGAATAAAACTCAATATTTCCAAACAATAGACGGCCATTGTGTATTTATCGTGACCTATTTATGCCGACATTTTATATGTCTGACAATATTTCAGGAAGTTCATCAGAAACTGTCAGACGTAAAACAATCTCATAAATTAATGTCGTTTTCCTTACGGAAAGCATCGCGGACGTATGTCAGATTATGTTTAATTCTTCATCCCCAACATCTTCCGATGTGCTCATCAGACTTGAAATATAGTTTATCTCATTCTTTATATCAATTAGCCGATTAATTATTGCACTCCGATTGGTTCTCTTATCTCTGTCAGGTATAATTATTCAGTATCCGTAATATTAATCCTTTCATGATCAGCACTGACGGTTAGAATATTGATGACCTACTAAATCCTGAACTATTATTTGACTTTTGAGTAATTAAAATTAATATTTCGTATTTTACAGTTTAACGTTGATTCAGTTATCAATTTTAGTAGCGCTCCCTCTTTCTAACGTATTCTCGAGCTACGCAAATAGACATTTCGCCGTGTTATTCATTAGTTACCACATTATTAATTGCATTATATATCATCCTCTTCTGAGGAATGTGATAAATTTCCAGATAAGTACCAACCAAATGCACATTTCATTCGAAAATAACCAATTTATTCGCAGGTCAACATTAAATATAGTCTGATGTATAGCATAGGTAGTATGCATTGATGTATATGGCCAATAAAGAGATAAATAAAAGATAATTATCATGATCTATAAAATAATAGTTGCACTGAGAAAAGCAACACATAGTAAGGTTTAAAGTATTCAATTAAAGAAGGCTTGGAAATTATCAAATAAAATTGACTATATATGTGAATAGTTTCCAGTTATTATGACAAAAGAAACGTATCTCATTGTTGAATATTTTAGAGGTGCAGAAGTACGTAAATAACAATGCACGATTTCATTATTGGAGAGTTATTCCATTTTTATTATTACTACGTGACATCTCTATAGAGTCTCAGTATTCATCAAAGGAGACTATTTCTACACCACACAACACGATCCATCTCTAAGCTGCGCAATCTGCCATCAACACTACACCGTCTATTGACACTGTTACACATTATTTTTTATCTGTTCAACTGTGTGTGTTCCCTGTCCGATTTACCTATGATAAGGCTATCACGCTTCTAAAATACGTAATTTGGACACTTAAAGATAGAAGGTCATTGAGATATGTAGTTAAATTCATTAATTAAAACAGTAAGCTTAAAGATCATTACTTACTTTTTGTTTTTGTTTTGTTTTGTTTTGCATAGACAGACATAACAATCCAAATTAATCTTCCATTAAAATTAGCGATAAAAATACTACAACATTCCCAGAGAGAACTGAGATGTTTATTAATACTTTTAATGAAATTCAATTTATTTTAAAGACATTTTGGTTTGATTTTTAGTTTACATAAACCAAAAAATTGGTTTGGCTTTAATTAAAATTTAAGTTCAAATTATCATTTAATTTTCAAAATTTGAATGCTACTACTACTACTTGGATAAAAACAGAATAACATTACTGGTATTCATTGACCTAACAAAAGCATTTGACACACTAACACATAAAACCTTGTTAACGAAACTTACCCGTATCGGAATTGGAGGTCGTCTACTCCAGTGGTTTAAAGCATACACGAAAAACAGAAAGTACATCACACGTATAGGATCAGCACACAGCAACGAGGTACATGTAACCTGTGGAGTACCGCAAGGAGCTGTCCTATCTCCCATTCTATTTAACATATACACACACGAAATAAGCCAACTCCCCCTAAAAAGTAAAATCTTCCAGTATGCAGACGACACTGCCATAGTATCCATTCACAACACTGCAAAAATCGCTTACAAAAATATGCAACACGACATCAATCAAATCACTAACTGGTTAACCGAAAACGGCATATATATAAACCCTGGAAAAACAAAGCTAATGATATTCAAAAACCCCCAAACCCTGCCCATAGAAACTAAATATCTCACTATCAAACATTCATCCTCCTATACACAAAGTGCAGAACCTAAAATCACAACCATCACACAGGTGAAAACAACACGTTACCTTGGACTTCACTTCGATGCAGATCAAAGTTGGAATAGCCATACAAACTACCTACATACCAAGCTTAGGATAATAGCAAGCAAACTATACAGATTAAAAGACATTGCCCCAACCCACATAAAAATACTAATCTATAAAGCATTATGTGAAAACATTTTAAGATATGCAATCACATCATACGCATTCTGCGCAGACTACAGACTTAACAGGCTACAATGGTTGCAAGATAAAATGATAAAACTGATATTCTGGGAACAACCCACTCTTATGCAGGAAGCATGGACAAAACACAAAATATTTAAGGTGAAACACTTACTCCACTACACAGTCATGTTAAAACACTACTACAGCCCAACATATAGAGTAACCAGAACAACATATCAAATAACAAGACCACAGTCAACAAACTACATAACATATAAGTACAACAATCACTATGGCAAAGCCGTCCGAAACTTCTACGTACCTGACATGACAAACAAACTGCCGTTCGACAACAGAAACCTAGGAACATACAGAGAGCTGAAACAGGCACTATATAAATATTACAGCGAGAATGAAAATTAGAGCAATTCCTGTTTCTCTCTCCCCCACCACACACACACACACACACACAAACCTCGACAACCCCCAATAATAATAATAATTCCAGGAAAGAGTAAATAACACACCAAAAAGGTTTCAAAGTTCTGCAAATTATTTTAAGTATTTGAACTAACTATAGCACTGGAAGATCTTCAAGAGAATCTGGCACTGAAGAGCAGGGCGAATGCTGGTCTTGAAATTCACGCTTGCTCTTGTTATCATTCAGAAAGTGAGAGGTATGATTTAAGTCTGATTAGCGGAATAATGAATTAAAGGTAACCCTCGTAATACGCGGATGTTAGGTTCCATAGAAATGCCACGTTATATAAATCTCATTATACGAGACTCAGATCACATACAAAAAGTAGGGTTATGTTCTGAAATCGGTTTTTTTAAAACAAATTATATAAACAACAATGACATATCCAACAAAAATCTATTTCTATTTAATTCAGGTAATTCATGTAAGTTAAGAAAACATAAACTATGACACAAATACATAGTATAAAATTATAAAAATTACAAATTGTAATTAAGCTTCATTGCACGCAATGCATTCATGTTTTAGGAAAAATAAAAATAAGTGCATATTTTAATCTTTCATAGCACGAGGATTTGAGCATCAGTTAATAAACATTAGTTTTGTCATGTAATCACCCGATGCATTACTACAAAACAGTAGAGTAATTCTATCTTTGGAAACTTTGAATCCAGGAGCTGACTTTCATTTTTCGAAATATAGGCGCGTTTTGGCAATTTTTTCCAATATAACACGGATTCATCAGCATTGAACACCTGGTCGTCTGCATTATAAATATTTATAAACGTTGAGAGTTTTTTTTTAATAAGATTTCCATCCAAAGGAATTTTCATTTGAGTGCATCTTCTTTCCAAATCATTAGGGATTTCTTCATTTTTCTCTTAGAAAATTGCGTATAAGAGCAACGAGCTTTGCACTTACCGTTGACCCAGCAATAAACACTTTTTCGGATTTTATGTTCATTTTGTTTGATTGTTTGACTTGTTGATTCGTTTAAATTCTAAGTCCTTACAACAAATGGTTTTTCTCCATTTTTCAACCGATCCATGATTTTAATTTTTTTTTCTTCGAGAGAAATTTTCTTCGAGACGAATTTTCTTTTCAATATTCATTTTTTCCCCTTTCAATGCAATTTGTGGCCATTACTATAAAAATAATTTTTTTTACGTAAAAAAGCATTACACATTAATTATGTATGTAACTCACCAGAAAATAAAGTGCTCAACTTGAGATAACACACTTATGATTTTTAATGCGCTTTCCCGGCAGAAAACGATGACAATTTTCAACAATAAACACTTTATACGGTATACAATTGACGTACATGCGTGGTAAAGGGTGTTTCCCCTAATATAAATTCGCTACTTTATAACTACCTGCGCGATACGGGCAGACACAAATTAAACGAAGATAAAATTTGATTTTTAAATCACACGGTGAAAAATATATGAAAAGATAAAGGGTTACTACAATTTATAGACTATTTTTGTCAAAACCGCGTTGAATATGGGTTACTGCAATTTGTAAACCGCGTTATATTGAAACCGCGTTGCATAAGTACCGCGTTATACGAGAGTTACCTGTACGGACCATTTAAAACTATATACTTAGAAATGTATGTACATTTAATCATACAAATACAACATTTATTTTACAAATGATATTCTATATTTTTCAATTTAGCTACTTGAATACGAATTTACGATTTCTAGATATACACAAAGCTTTTGACTCTGTATCACATGAAATTGTAATAAAAAAAATTAGAAGTCATAGGAATACGAGGTACTGCCCTAAACGAGTTGAAAAATTACTTAAATTCCAGATCACAAATTGTAAAAATAAGCAACAGCTACAGCACTTCCAAAACAGTAGACTGTGGTGTACCACAGGGATCTGTCTTGGGACCAATTTTATTTAATATTATATCAATGAGTTCTGCAATCTTAAACTAAACAGTAAAATAAATACTTTTGCAGATGATACAGTACTAATTTTCTCTACAGACACAGCCGAATAAATGAAAACCATCGTGAATGCTGATCTTTTGAAAGTACCAAATTGGTTCCAGTCAAACAAACTCAGTCTGAATGTCTCAAAAACTAAATACGTAAATTTTAACTTGCGAAATACAACTAGCAAAATGAACTTCACTGCACAATTAATTTTGCATGATTGGACTTGCAGGACAAATTCAAATTGCAACTGCCAGAAAATAGAAAAAGCCAGTGTAATAACTTACTTGGGATTAAAAATTGATAGTAGTTTAAGCTGGAAATCGCAGTGTATTTTTAGTGCTTACGCGCCTTATTTATGTGAGATATGAAACGTTTATTATTGGAGCCTGTGCGTGGTGAACTATTTTTTGTAAATCTTATTTTATTTTGTTAAAATAACATATAATTATTTATTATAGATACAAGGCTGAATTATGACAAGTGTCACTGTTGAAAATATGAAAAGAATTATAGTTTTTCATTTATCGTTACACGAAACAAATGCACTGCGATCTAACGTCGATATTCGTTTGCACTTGTCATTACTATTGATACGAAACTTTTATTATTGGTGTTTGTTCGTGGTGAGGAATGAAATATTTTAATAAAGCAATTTTTAATATGTAAATTTATTTATTAATAAATTCGTTAATGATTAGGAAAAAAAAAATTTTTTTTTTTTTTTGTATATGCAGCACCCCCACTTAAAATTTTCACCGGCCGCCACTGCATAAGGGCCTAAAATATATAGTTCCAAAAGCAAATAAAGAAGCAATACTCAAACATTATACTTATTTAGCACCGAAAGTATTCAACACACTACCTTTAACAAAAAGAAATGAAACTAACCGAAGCAAATACAAAACTCTAATCAAAGAGTATTTATTTTCCCACAGAAATGAGAAATCTCTGTTTTCAAAATAATTGTATAAATTACTGCTTTTTAGCATATTTGTATTCAAAGATCATAACAATTTTAATGTTATTTAACTGCTTTATTTTGTTCCTAATTAATTGTTATGAAACTTTCTCTGTACATATCAGCATGTCTCCTGCGATTTTATTATGTAATTATATTATAATAATATGTAATATGTATATTATATGAATGTACATATATGTATATAATGAAAATGAATTACATAAATTTTTGTAACTTTATGCATATCGTAACCTGCATGAGCTGTTGCTCTCAGGTTACACATATGATTGTTCAACATTTTGTACTATTATAGGAAGCTTACAAATAAATTTTACTAGTTAAAAAAAAAAATTCTACCCTGCGGTTCTTCTTTATGAACTGGTCATTAACGTCGTCATAAAAAGATGTTGGTTGTAACTTAATTTTCTCAAGCAACACGCTCACTGGCTAGAGCTACGTTGACTGCTTATGGCCTGTGATTTAAGCAACAGAGTGAGACGCGTGAAATGGCTATGCGGGCGCATGAAATCACAGTACTGCTGCGAGGACCTGTAAGCTCCTACAACCGAGCAAGCCAAGGTAGCTCTGACTAGACGAGCAAGCATCGACTTTCGATACACAACGCAAAGCTCAATTATTGCCGCTCAAGCTTAAGACGTCTTCTGTCTACAAAAATAAAAGCCTAAATGGAATGCTTATAAATGCATGCATTTATTAACAAATGAATACTACTTCTTTCTCAATTAATGAGCTTGCGCAGCAAGTATAGCAAGCATGGAGAATTCGCCACTGCTGAAGAGAATCTTCAAGTGCTAGATTCTCCAGACTTCAAGGGAATCTGGCACCGTTACGAGAAGGATCGCTTCGGGATTCGCAGAAGTATTTCACAGCGTGGCTTTTCCAGTGGGGAGCCACCGAGACGAGAATGAAGGCAGTGGTTTCTCCGAACTTATTACTGCAGATCGTAGTCTTCCCATTCTTTTTACGAATAGTTGCAAGCTTAGCTTAAGCTGTAAGCTCGGCGGCAAAGGCTTTCACCACTTGTTAGCAGTTTACATCTTTGGGGACGCAATTAGAGAATGATCAAAGATGTTAATAAATAAGACGATTTTTATTCCGAGGAGTAAATAAATCATCTGCGGAATTTTTCTACACTCTTGCGTATGTGCTAGTAGATTGAAGATGCATTTTGAAGCAATCGTTTATTTACATATTAGGCTTGAAATGTGACTCGAAGTACTTTGTAGCTGAACATTTTTTTTGGGGAGGGGGTTGAAGTAGGATTGCTATTGTTTTTACACTTTAATATTATGTAAGTACTAAGTAGAAGGAATTCGTAGTCATCGAACTGCAAATAATAATAGGACATGCATGGTGAATGAGAAGTAAATACGAATTTCCCTGTGTGCTATAATGCCAAGTTCTCAATGCCATCTGTTCTTCTTTATTAAATGCTTTTGAAATAAAGTTTTAGGAAAATCTGTGTGTTCAGAGAATATCCAAATTCTCACATTCAAATGCTTATTCTGATACGTTAAACATTTATGCGATTTGGACTATAACACATTTAGGATTGCATTTAATCAAAATTTGTTAAGTTTTCATTATTTTGTCTTCAGTTGGAGTATTTTGGCAAACTTTTACAAAAATAAGTTTCGAAGGAAACAAAGTTATATATTACAGATGACAAAAATGATTATGTGCAATACATAAGGCAAAATGAGGCCAGGTTGTTCGACTACTATGATAAATAACATATAGAAGAAACTCTAGGGTAGAGTATATTATTTTGATTTCCTCAGTTATTTCTAAACGTGTTTGTGTTTATGTAAACACTACGTACACATAGCGATGCTTTTATTTTCGACAAACCTGAAGGTTACGTCACTCCTCAAGGAAGAGGTGCAACCTTATTAGCGAATAGACTTGATCCGATTGGAAATTTTCCCAAGAGATGCTTTTAGTTTGCAGTTTCGCTTAGAAAACTATAAACATGCATTCCACTTAGTTTTCATTAATTATAATCTCTGTGAAGTACCACAGAAATATCCAGATGTGCGAGTAAGCAATCATTACTTGAAGCAAGTCACTGTCAATTAACTGAAGCAGGCCATGATTAATATTTGCATATTAATTGACCCATTTAAGTAATTTACATTACCAACCTTTACGCTTCTTCAATTTTGTAATATGTGAATATATTAAAGATAAATACGTGCACTTAAGAATTTTATTGCATCACATTATAGTGTGAACTAAGATTACGTCTACTACTACTATTAATTTAAAATTACAATTCTTTTTTTTAAAAATATACAATAATCATGAGAGTAATAAAATTATTTCTGTATTATAACAGCAAACAACTTTTTACATACACAACTTAAAATGGGATAAGGTTTTTGATATTTAAAAACCGCATTTCTTTGTAAAGGTTTGATGTTATTCATAATCAGACTGCCAATATATATATATATATATATATATATATATGTTAAAGATACCAAGCTATTTTAAACCTGGTTTTACTCCATTTCCCAAGTAAGAAAACAGACAAATAAGTCAAGTTTGCCCCTGCAAGTGATGCAAGTCTAGCTGATCCTACAGTGCAAGACCAAGGTAACTCATGGTAAAAGTAGTATAAGCTCTGATCACTAATCTTAATATTTACCCATAATGCAAAGCACATCTCCTGGACCAAATGTATGATGCTTTGTATTAAAGGCAAGGGGCCACTACCCAGACCGGTTTCGACCTTTATTGAGGTCTCATCAGTGGAAGCCAGGCTGGAAATATCAAAATTTTAATAATACAGAGCTTATAAGTATTTTACCAGAACAAGTTACCATAAGGTGTTTTAACCTTATTAAATAAAAATCTCAGGAGGAGATATAAATGTAGAAAGTATTTGTAAATGTAGAAAAATGTAGAGTTAGATTCTAAATGCTTTTAAAAGGCAAAACCTGAAAAAAAAGTTTAAAATATTAAGTCACGCACCAACCTTGATGTGCATGAGTCAGTTCTGTTTTGACCAATGCATGGTCTACTAAAGGTATGATAGACTTCATTCCCATTTTAGTTTGAAAATAAACAAAAATGCTATCAATGCGTGACTACTCTTTTGAAATTTCTGTGGATTTCGAGAAAGTGTCTATTTGGAAATTGCCGAGTGTTGAATGAATGTGACTTTCCTGCGATTAAGTGGTTATTACAAAATAATAAATTCGGTCATATAATTTCCGCTGTATCGAAAGTTATTTCCTAATTGGCTGACAGTTGTTTTGTAAAAATAGGAAGAAATTAACCTTTAAAACGGCTGTTGTCAGTGAAGTAACAATTATGTGCAATTTCAAGATAGGCACGCTTTAATGTTTTCACGCTCTGAGGGAAATGAATGGGTCACTTCGAACAGTGTGAATATTGGAAATCGGTATTCACGTGCGGATAACTATTACAACTGGCATGAAATAAATATATAAATCGCTGATGAAGGAAATGTGCTTCTACCACAAGAATATACTTACTTTTAATATATAATTATTCTAGATCAGAAAATGATGCTTCAAAATCCACGTGGTTTTTGAGCACACTAATTCATTTAGGTTGATTAAAAAAGGAGAAAAATAACAAATGTTTGTTCTGAAAAACTATTAATAGATTAATTTTCTCTTATTTGTAACAGTCCTCCAGGTGATGTGCTTTGCAGTAAGGGTAAATACTAAGAATAATGATCAGATTTTATTCCACCTTTACCACGAGTTGCCTAAGACTTGCACTACGTGCGAAGTAGCCCATATATATATATATATATATATATATATATATATATATATATATATATATATATATATATATATATATATATATATATATTTCAGCTCCAAAAACCGGACACTGACGAGACAGGTATTGCCATCATATACTTCTTATTGGCAACATTTAGTGATTATTGCTGTATTTCATCTCTGGAGTAGCGTCCTCGGTTTCTGTTCATCCTGCCATCTCACATGTAATGCAAGTGATGACTTGCTTGACATACTCAACGCCTAGTACCTCTTCCATTTGAGAGTATGACTACAGCAAAAAAGGGTTTCCATAGGCCTGCCGCGATTGTACATGAGCTGAATTTGATGCCATCGCGTTTGGAGGTTTCCTTTTCAGCTGATGAACAATCCTATTGCTACTTACCTCTGTCAAATTTTGCCTGGAGGGAAAGCTCATCGAGGTCATGCTCATACTGGAGTCTGAACAAGTTCTTAATTTTTCCTGCGTGACCCTGCTCTGTAAGTTTCTAAACTATTTCAACTGTAAAAAAATAATTAAATAAATATTAATGATACTATTGCAGTTATAAATATTATTCCGGAAAAATAAATAATATTCCCATACTTATCACATCTATTATATATATATATATATATATATATATATATATATATATATATATATATAGCTGGCCTAGTTGGCCAAGTGGTCAGCATATCCATTCTACAGTCAAGAAGCTGCGGGTTCGAATCCTGAGTAGGCAGGGATGTTTGAGATTGTCTTTTGTCTTTTCCCAATATGGACCAAAACCTCCCGCAATGGGAGAGGCCTTCACCCTGCAGTGGGTAGCAAAATGGGCTCTCATTTATATATATATATATATATATATACGAGAAGTGCTCAACAAAAGACCGAACTTTTCAAATTGCGCGCCAACCGGCACTCCGTCTATTGAGCGTACCTAGCGGCAGGTTTTGACAACAAACTGGCATTTGCCCCGTTCTCCTATCAGCATTAGTCGTCGAGTTACACCGCTGAAGTGAGCACGTGCACCTGTTCATCGGATTAGTGACAAAGTGACAATAAAAGAGCTTCAAGAACAAGTGTGTGTGTGTGTGTGTGTTGTGTGTGTGTGTGTGTGAATTTTGCTGGAAACTTGGTAAAAATTGAGATAATGTTGATACCAAGATGCAATCGTCGCAATAGGCGAGGAAAGGGTCTCCTCGACAAAAAAAAAGGTGATATTGGTTGTGTGGTTTATTGGAAGGACATTGCCCATTATGAATTTATACGAGGAAGTTTTAGCTCGTTTGAGGGATGCTGTATGCAGGAAGAGGACTGAATTATGTGAAAACCAGATTTGGATGTTGCGCTGACTCACGCTTCGCTCCTCGTCCTCAGTTATATGGAAAAATCATCAGACATCCGTTTTTCCCGATCCACCCTATTCTCCGGACTTAGCCCCAACACACTTTTTCCTGTTTCCCACACTTAAAAACACTTTGAAAGGACATGGCTTTCAAACCATAGAGGAGATTCAGGAAGATGTGATAAGACAACTGCGCGCCATCACAGAAAGTGAGTTCCAGGAAGCACTCCAACAATGGAAGAAACGTTGGGAAAAGTGTATTGCCAAGAGAGTGGGACGACTTTGAAGAGGAAAGTGCTTAAAATGTTGTAAAAATGAGCAAGAAAGTCTTTAGCAAAAGTTCGGCCTGTTTTTTTTGGAACACGTCTTGTACGAGAGTAGTCTGAAAAGTTCTAGGCCTATGGTGACTTTATAATTTAAAAAGTATTTTTATTTTTGCAACATAATATCCCTTAAGACTAATACATTTATTCCAGCGATGGTTCAGCGCCATTATCCCGTCCCTTCTAGTGGTTTTCAGTAAGAGCTGCAAAATACCCCTCTACAGCTAGGGTGGATTTACAACAATTCATAGTGCAGATCCCTTAAATTTCCCATTTAATGCACCAGTTAATCCACCATCTTTCACCAGGACAGTTTAATCCACCATCTTTCACCAGGATAATGCACCAGCCCACTTTTGTGGGCTGGTGCATTGTCCTGATGAAAGATGATTTTTTCTTCTGCAAAACGGGTCTATCCTCACGAATTTTTTCATCTAGTCTGGTTGAAAGATCCGATTAATATTGCTCGGCTATTGTTTTACCCTTTTCAAGACAATTAATAAACAAACGTCCTTTAGCATCGATGCCATGACCTTTCCTGCTGATAGAACCGGCTTTGTCTGCTTTGACGCTGATCAACCAACTTCTGTCCACTGTTTTTACTGCTGTTTGAATTCTGGTGTGTACTGGTGAATCCAAGTCTCATCAATAGTAATAAATCGACGCACAAAATTAGTTTTATTCTTGCTAAAACGCTCCAAGCACTGTTCAGAGATTTTCATGCGAGTGAGTTTTTGATTTGCTGTGAGCAAGCGCAGCACTCATCTTGCGCAAAGCTTTTTCATTTTCAATTGTTCATTCAAAATATATCCTACACGTTCTTTTGAAATGCCTACATTCTCAGCATTTTCAAGCACTTTGACTTGCCGGTCATCCAATGCCATATCGCTCACTTGATTAGTGATTTCTGGTGTTGTTACACTTTATGGACGTTCTTCACGTGGATCATCTTCAAGGCTAGTATGGCCACTTTTAAACTCGGCAGCTCATTTCTTAATTGTCGAAAAGAAAGAAGAGTGTGCCCATAAACTTTTATGAATTTCGTTTGGCGTTAAACCTTCTATTACAAAGAATTTTATAACCGTACGATACTCAATTTTATCTATTTTAAGGGATAAATACAGACAACCCTTTTGCTTCAGACAGCTGTATAAAACAAATTACTTGATAGAATGATTTGCAAATTCATGTTGTACTTATTTACATTGTATTTCAATAACTGCGAATTTTTCAGTTACTGTTCCTCAATTTGGAATCCAGCGTTTTCGTTTAACAAGAGATCTCCTCGATAACTTTATCCATGAAAAGAGTTGGAACATTTCAATGGTTGCACACGATACGTACAAGTCATCTTGTCATGTTTGTTATCGTGGCCTTTTTACCAATCTACCGTTTTATGGTTTCCCTCATGTTCTTGTTACTGGATTGTTCACACACACACACACACACACACACACACACACACACACACACACACACACACACACACACACACACACACACACACACACACACACACACACACACACACACACACACACACACACACACACACACAC
This sequence comes from Typopeltis vanoorti, assembly GCF_054136105.1. Classification (NCBI taxonomy): domain Eukaryota; kingdom Metazoa; phylum Arthropoda; class Arachnida; order Uropygi; family Thelyphonidae; genus Typopeltis; species Typopeltis vanoorti. Next base: position 111,555,119 of record NC_143553.1, read on the forward strand.
ACACACACACACACACACACACACACACACACACACACACACACACACACACACACACACACACACACACACACACACACACACACACACCTCAAATCGTACCATATTTTTGTTGATGACAGTAATAATCATTTCTCTCTTTTTTTTTATTCGATAAACCTTGCAGTACTCAAGTGATTTAATATTCAAGGTCTTCCATATCCAATGTCTTAAATACTGATTTCTTCACCATTTGATTATCTCCATCTCAAGGTGAAGATAATCAAACGAATCTGAATGATATCATGTTCACTCTCTCCTATTATTAATAATGTCTGATCTCCAGTCAAGATGAATTTCTCTCATTTTGGATGACTTTCATATTTACTTTATTCCGGAATAAGCACATCCCATTCATTGCTTTATAAATCCCAAAACCACCGTTTAAAAAACCCCAAGATTCCAAGAATTCTAGATTATCTAGAGAAGAGAACAATTCTCTTAATAGATACCATCTCTTTCTCTCGAAGATTCCGTTCTATCGTTTTCTTTTTGATACTCTGTTTCTGCATTATGCCTTTCTGCACTGTGCATATACCATCGAACTGGTCAATACAATCAACATACTACTCCCATAATGCAACTTTAAACTTATCGAACCAAGTTCTCGTTTTCTTTTCTCTTCTTAGAAACATCTTCCTCATACCGTTTTCCCAATAAGCACAAACCCCAGTTTTTCAAAAAAAAAAAAAAAGTAATAAGATGTTTTCTTTCCCATTAACTACTTGACCTTAATAGCTCTTATGGGTGCAGTATTAGTATAAAAAAGCATATGTTAGTAGTATGAATTCCATTTATAAAGTAACCTTATCCTTCGTTTTTAATTATTATTTCAAAATGAATTAATATTTTGTGAAAAATATAATGAAATATACTCAAGGAAAAAGCGTATTTAGATTTATTTTATTTATATAATCTTTATTAGGGAGGAGAATGCTGATATGCACTTCCACTTGTAGCAAAACGCACGTGATGTAAAAATCATGACTGTATACTGTTTTTTAAATGCTGCTGTCTACTTTTTATTTGGAGGTTTCACGAACACGAATCTTCTGATGATATGAACTGAAAGATAATAAAATAATGTTTCGGTGGGATTTTTTTTTGTACTTTGTCTGTTGTGATATCTGGAGCAGCTCGGTAATGACTGCTTTTTGTGAAGAATTTTTCAGTGATTAGCATTGAGGTTTATCAAGCGATTTGCATATGACTATGTTTTTGCGTTCAATTATAAACGAAGAACAAAACTAATCTATACAATGAAGGTTAGGATATACGTCTAAAACAATACAAATATAAACATATGACGTTTCAGTCTACAATAGCTATTAAAATAATGTTGGATTTGCACTGCATCACAAAACCATCACAAGCAAACCTCTGGAGTGAATGGATCGAGAATTGAATCTTGTCAAGTTCATTTCCCTCAAGAGAATTGAGAATTTTTCAACTCCTGATATTTATTTATGATTATTCTGAAATTACACTCTCATGTAGCACCTAATTGTGTTATTAGTGGATTTGATAGCATATTATTGTATAAGCATATAATTAATTACACATGCTTATATTGTATAAAATAGTGACTTTTTTATTTTCTTTTGCATAAGGAGAAACGAATCTAATATAAGCGCGTGCAATTCCGCATTCGTTTAAGCATAAACTGTTTACGAGATGAGAGTTTCTGTGCTGATCGTATTAACTCAATCACTAAATGGTTGTATTGCTGTGCTATTGTCAGCGGTACGATAACACTCACAACCAGAGCTGAAAGAGAATGTCATGGTGTCACTGAATCGAAACATTGAAATATAAAAGTTGACTTATTTAATTACTAGTGTTCTTGAGGGATTTGTTTCAGTTGAATTCAGCACACTTCCGTTTTACTTCATCCGGAACAAGTTACAAACGCACGTTTTCTCTTATGAGTCAACGTTTAACGAATTTTAATCGTTTGAGTGAGTTATGTTTAAGAAAGTATACGGACTTCTGTTTATATAATTAAAAGAGAATTACACAGGATTATATAAAACTATTTTATTTTATTAAGGGACAATTCAAAGGAATAATCTGTTCACAACTGTATTGTTGATTGTCTTCCATACAAACGTAACATTTTATCTAAGTTATAATTGTAATACATTGATTGGAAACTGGCCGCAAGCACTATTTCATATCTTTCGTGTGATCTCAGTTTTTTTTAGTGATGGACTACTGAAGGATTCTGTAAAATACAAATAAGTAAATAAATATATGTTTTTAACTAACTTCAACATTAAAAATTTAGTGAAAAACCGAACCAGAATTAAATTTATATTAAATATAATTTTTCCTCTTAACTGGTAGCTGGACAATTCTAGATAGAAAAATCAGACGATTAATATATTAAAGATAATGCGTTTTGTACGTTATCCAATGATCATTAGAGCTGCTTAACTATTTATTAATAGTTAAGCAGCTCATTCACAGGTAGAAATGAAATTAATATTTTGCTTACCTGAAAAAGAAGTTGAATTTATTTTCCCCATTTGCCACCTGCACCACCACCACCTTTCCCACCACCGCCTCCTCTTCCTTTGCCACCACCTCCTCCTCCTCCGCGATATCCTCCTTTACCTCCTCCTCCTCCACCACCACCTTTACGACCTCCACCGCCTCCTCCTCCACCTTTTCCTCCACCGCCTCCACCCCAAGGATCTGCTACAACTTCATGCAGGATCAAACATGCAACAATCAAAATTACCTACAAGAAGAAATTCGCAAATTCTTATTATTTTTTCAATGTTTAATATAAACAGTTGAAATATTTAAATAACTTTAGAAATAGATATATGGTATTAAAATAAACTGTTTACTTTAAACTACTTATTATTTAACTTTTTGTTTTTTCAAAGTAGTAGAATTTCTTATGCAGTGGTGATTAACATCATTCATATTTCATAGTACATAATAACGCACTTTAAAATAAGTAAATGGGTGATTCACTTTTCTCTATCAACATTAACTTCGCAAGCTCTTTGAAAAGCTATTACAAACCTGCCAAAATTATTTCAAAAGGGGAAAGAGAAACATTATCATTCTTGGTTACTCACTCGTATAAAATTAATTCATTATAGCATTATCGTATTATTTAATTTAACTATATATATTAAAATATAGGGGTTTTCGTTTTCGCATATGCATTTTATTAATATTTATTACACTTCAATTCTGTTATGCTAATTTTATGGAAGTCTTACTGTTAATATAAATTACATTTGAATAAAAAGAATAATAATAACTAATACGTAACTGCAGAGATTTACAATAAACTAACATATTTCTTTGGCATTTTTAAGGTGAAAATATATTGTCTTAATGAAAAAGATACTTATATATAGTATCGAACAGTTTTCTTAGTATTTTCCTATATATGTGCCAAATTTATTGCATTTTATTTCTAGTAGTCAGGAAAAATGTCTAAGAGAAAAAGTGTTATACACCATTATTTATCACGCATAGAATAGAGATAAATAAATAATTCTGGTAAGGATTTCGACCATCGTTATTCTTCTATATACTTCTATATTTTATATGTATTTTATATGGAAGGATAACGATGGTCGAAATCGGTCATCATATTATCCTTAGAGGGTAATGGATGGCAATGCTGTAGCCAATGAAGTTCTAACTGAGGCTCGCTCACTATTGCTGTTACCCTTCTGTCATGATCAGAGCTTTAATAGCTGAATAACACCTTATCCCTACACTGTCCTCTACAGACAAGTTTTGATTCAGTGCTCTTGACAAAACAGTACAGGGTCCTGTAGCAGTGCCAGTAAGACTAGAACTGCACAGTAAGCGTGTTTTTCCTTTCTTTCTTCTTTTTTTAAAATAGATACTTCACATTGATAATCATGGAAAACAGCTAAATGAGACAATATTCGAGGAGGTATATAAAGAATTTATAAGACTAGGTGAACTACTTAACAACAATTGGCCGGGAAAAGTGAAACTTTACGACACGTTTCCCCCGGAAAGTGTCACAGACGCTATCGCAGAAGGTCAGTCAGATTCAGTGCCTTCTACTCCTTCAGACTTTGTAGAAGTGCGAGCACGCAAAAAGCGAAGAACAACAGAAGAACCGCACAATGACAATAATGAAATGGAACAAGATTCTCAGGGTTCCGACGCCGCTATTTCTCCCAAAGAAAAGGTGCCTCCGATCATCCTTAGAGAAAAGCAGAAGTGGGCAGCTTTAAGATCCACAATGTCCAATTTGCACATTGGTTTCATTAAGGCCAAAAAAACATGGATGAAGGCATAAAGATCCAGCCAGCAACGGTGACAGATTATAGAAGGTTGACCAAAGAACTGGACGACAGAGGCATCCAGTATCATACCTTTGCGCTCAGTTCCGAAAAAAGCTTAAAAGTTGTTCTTTGTGGTGTCTGTGAAGACATTGGTACAGCAGAAATAGCTGCTGACCTGAATTCTCAGGATCTGCCTCCAGTCAAGGTCAGCAGAATGTACAAAGCAGACAAGACTCCCATGCCATTAGTCATAGTTGAGATTCATAAAATATACAAGGATATCTACAACTTAAAAACAGTCTGTGGTCTCATCGTCACACCAGAACCACTCCGGAAAAGATCATATTCTGGGCAGTGCCACAGGTGCCAGAAGTTTGGTCCTGCCCAGAATCTTTGTAGAGCAGAATATAGATGTTTGAAATGTGGGAACAGCCACCCAACCAATACCTGCACAAAGCCGAGGACAACATCGGCCAAATGTGCAAACTGCGGTGACCATCATCCTGCGAACTACAAAGGATGTACTCAGCACTCAAAGAACAGACGGATGGTGGTATTCAAGCAGCCCTCCTCCTACAGTGTAAGAACAACAGAGGCCCAGGCATCAAAACTAGAAACTCAGCGGCCACAGTCGGAGACCTCCAAAAATAGAGACACCCAAAAGCAAACAAGAAATTATGCCGATGTGACCCGTACAAATAGACCAATACCGGAACAAAATAAACCATCAGCACCTAAAAATCTAACAGCTGTTATTGTGGCCTCACTAGAAAACATGCTACAAAATTTCAGCTTATCAAACCCTACTGAAACCTCCACTAAAAGATTTCTTCGTGAAACGCAAGTCATCCTCACAGCTATTATAAATGATTAGTAACACACTCATTCCAGCATCTCTTCAGATAGTTGCTTGGAACGCAAATGGCCTCAAAAACAAAATTCTGGAACTCCGAGATTTCACATATAGGTATCAACCAGATGTTATATTAATCAATGAACCTCATTTAAGACCCTCAGACAATCCTACAATAAGGAGCTATCACCTATACAGAAATGACAGACTACTCTATAGAGGCGGCGGCACTGCCATCTTCATTAAAAACTACATTAAGCACCACTCTGTGAGCAATCCTTCAACCACTAACCTTGAGATCACAGGCGTGGAAGTAGTCACCAGCTCCACTGGCAAATTGAAAATCTACTCAGCTTACAACCCTCCCCAAAAATCTATACTTCACTCTGACCTAAATGCCATCTTATGCGTCAGAGAGCCCACCATTATTGCCGAGGGTCTGAATTCCAAGCACCCTGTGGAATTGCACAACCACAAACAAGAATGGTTGCATCCTTTCCAATTACTTAGGATCAAGCAACGCTGTTGTGGCAGGTCCCACCGAACCAACTCATCTCAGTACGTTCAGCACTGCTGACATCCTGGATATAGCTATCCTGCAGGATATTAAACTTCAATACAGATCATATCTATGGATGAACTATCATCCGATCACAATCCAATTCTACTACAGCTGGGAAATCAAGAATACCTGTGTCCTCCTTCTCACTCCTACATTGCATGGGAAAGACTGTCAACAGTACTCAAGGATTATATTGGACCTGTTCCTCACATACGCACAAAAGAAGAAGTAGAAACTGCAGTTACAAATCTCACACAACAAATTAATTCTGCTATGAAGGTAGCTACCTCCTACAAATCTGCCCACAAGCCAGATCGTTTGCCTGAAGATATCATGAACTTGATCAGAGACAAAAACAGAGCTAGGAAAAGATTCCGTAACACGCGTGCACCACAAGATAAAACAGCTCTAAACAGGATAAATGGGGAAGTAAGAGATGCACTTAAAAATCATAGAAACCAAGTTTGGGATAAAAAGTTATCCTCTATCTCTCCTATTGATCACTCTATCTGGGGGTTACTGAGAAACATCAGAAATAAAAACATTTCTCTCTCTCTCTCCCCCATAATCTCAAACCAGGGCTTAGTTCACACAGATGTAGATAATGCAGAAGCCATACTAAAGACTCCAGAGGAGCAGTGCAAACCCTCTTATAATAACTTAGATTTCAATCACTTGTACAAAATCCAGAGACAGGTCAGACTCTCTTTAAATCTCCCAGATAGCAGCACTGACCATGTTGCACCCACATACCTGTTGAATTATATGATATTATTAAAAAACTTAAGAACAATAAAGCTCCTGGACCAAATGGCATCTCAAACAGGGTGATCAAGTTGCTGCCTCGGAAAGCTGTAGTGCACCTGACCAGTATAATAAATGCAATCTTAAGATTTCACTATTTTCCTTCCACCTGGAAACTGGCTGATATAATTCCTATTCATAAGCCAGGCAAAGACCCACACCTACCGCAAAATTATCGTCCAATCAGTCTTATCTCTAATCTGGGTAAGGTTGCGGAGAAGGTCATCCTCTCAGGACTCCAAACCTCCGTAAATGACCTAAAAATCCTCCCTAAAGAACAGTTTGGTTTTCGGCAACATCATAGTACTACCCAGCAAATCCACAGAATTGTGGAATACATTACCACCAGCTATAACTGCCGCCAGTACACAGTAGCTGTTTTCCTAGACCTATCGAAAGCATTTGACAAAATCTGGCATTTTGGACTCCTGCACAAACTTACCTCAGCCGGTACCTCAATAAAAATGGTTCATCTAATCCACTCATATCTTCAGAATAGATCAATGCAAGTAAAAATCAACGGTTCTACATTGTCCCTGCGCCATATCTTTGCTGGAGTACCACAGGGATCCTTACTGGCTCCATTGCTGTTTTCTGTATACATGTCGGACATCCCGCACAATCCGATATCTTCCATTTTGGCCTTGTATGCAGACGATACAGCAATACTAACCAGATCTCTCCGACCCCATTTCCTTACCAGAAAGCTTCAAGAAAACCTTCTAAAGCTGGAGAGGGTTAGTTCTCCAAGTGGAGATTGGAAGTCAACCCCCAGAAAAGCTCAGCCGTTCTTTTCTCAAAAAGGCCATTGTCTCCTGCAGGAGATGTGTTACTATTCAATACTAAAATTTCCTGACAGACAGAAACAAATTACCTGGGTGTAATTCTTGACAAAAAAGCTATCTTTCTACCAACACATCAAGTCTACGTGTGCAAAGGCATCTAAAGCCATAGCTCAGATCTATCCGCTAATTAATAGAAATAGCAAACTCAGCAACAGAATCAAATTGCAGCTATACCAGATGACGATTCGTCCTATAATCACCTATGCCTCTCCAGCCTGGAGCCACACCTCTAATACTAACATTATCAAGATACAACGAGTGCAGAACAAGTGCTTGAGAATGATTCTGAACGCCCTGGTATGTTAGAAACAATCAACTTCATAGAGATACAAATATTCCCTATATTTTCCCTTTTCTACAATCCTTTACTTAATATGTCATTTACAAGCTCACTAGTATGCGGTTTTCTGAAAAAAACAAAACAAAAAAACTTCGTGTAATTTATTGTTATCGTATACCATTATATGCCTTAGTCAGTGTTTTATTTCAATGATGAACTGGAATTATAGAAGAAATAAATTAAAAAGAAAATCAGTTTTCTCTTCGGACTTCTATTATTATCAAAACAAGAAAACAGAATTAGTACTTACAAAGACGGTCTTCATTGCAACCGGTTGTACTTTTCACTACAAGTCGTATCTTTCGATTCCCAAGTGCTGTTTTACTTTCGTCTGCTTGTCTTATATACTCGAAGAGAGATGGCCGTGACTAGACTAGCACGTGCAGATGACATTGGGACTATGAGTCAGTGCTAGTAATTATCAGCATCGTCCCTAAGCAATTGTTTTGCAAAGTACACGGTCTGTTAAATGTATGAGCAACATGGCATCCAATTTTCGTGTAGAATCTTTATTGCGAAATTAATGTTGGTGACTTCAATAAATGGCGATGCTGAAATATTCAAATTAACTATTGGTTCTTATTTCTTTCTGTCTTACTGTGAAATAATTTCTTTCGTGGGAGAAAACATCAAACAAACAAACTGAGTACGCAAATGGGATTAGATGTCATATTAGTAAAAAAGAATAGACCTAAATATTCAGGAAATTACCTTCTAATTGTTGGCGATTATCTGATTATCTCTATGAGTATTTTAAGAATTAGTCATTACTGTTTTGTCGAATATTAACTTGGCATAAGAAATACTGTTAGCATAACAGTTTTTTGATTGATCCAATTGGGTTCCACTTCGTAAGTTTCATGCTTTAAAGAACAGAGAAATGAAAGACCCTTTAAACATCTCATTTTTAAAAAAAAAAAATATTTTTCATGATAAACTGCCTTGAATGAAGCATGTATTGATTTCAAATAGGCTTCAACTTTAAGAAACAGAAGCAAATTTAATAGTGCAATATTTTAAATAAATGACATTTTCTTGAAATCTATAATGTAAAATCGTATATAGTTCAATTCTGAATAGAAAAAAACAAACAAATTTCAGTTAGTAAAATCCTATTGAAAAAAACATTACCCTTCAAGCGGAATAAAATGTCTTTTTATTCAAATAATACAAGTTATTTTGTATTTTATTATAAGTCAGTTCTTAAAAATATGTTTACTTAGCTGAAAGAGAACCAAAGAATGATAAAAAAGCACATTATTCTGTAAAAAGAAGTAAAATCAGGGCTACGGTTCTGACATATCTATGCTATTTTTTATATATAGCTAATTATTTATTTTAAATTACGGGCAACTGATTTTGAACAGCTATTTTTATATGGATCTAATTAAAGAAGCTTTAATGATATCAAATGTTTTGCTAAGCTCTCACAAGATCCACAGATACTATTTAATAATAATCATAGCATTCTGATTACATAATTGTAAATGGTTCAGAGACAAAATTCCCAGAATTACTGACATTGGAATAAATAGGAAGATTTCAGGAAGAATAGGATAGGAAAATAAATGCCAACATGCTGATTAAGGAAGATGCGGGAGTTAAGTAAAATAATACTCCTCAAGAAATGCGAAGTTTTTTTTTATTTAACTCAAATGATCAATTATTTAGCCTTCTATTAGAATGCAGTTTTATATTGATAATAATGCTAAATTCATTCAGCGATTTGCTGAAATACTGTACACCCAAAGATGCGAGACCCTTCGACACTACTGTGCATATCAGAAGAAGTAGAATCCATTCTGATAATAGAATAATGAATTCTTCTTGTGGAACTAGTTGTTTATTATTACACGTCGAGAAATTTACTTTTCTTTTACGAACATCATAGTTTTTAAAGTGGTAACTATTTTGCTTGTATAACAGTTGGAAATTTTTACGTTGAAAGCACGTGGTTTCGCGTGTTGGTGACCAATTCGTACATCCTTTATTTCTTTCTTCCCTTCAGCATGAATTGATATTTCTTGGCAATTTTCCAGCTCCGGTTCTATGAACTGTGGGCGTACAATAATTGTTCAGTAAGTATGTTATTAATTCATTTCATACATCACTAGTTTTCTGAGTGTACTAATTTAATTGGATTCATCTGTGTATGGTATTTAGAATTTACTGTAATTAAAATTAAATAATATTAAATTTAAAGTTACTATTTGCATCCCATCGTTGCAGTGGAAATGTAATTGCTTCCAGCGCTGAATATAAATGTATTAATTCATAACTAAAAGCAACAACACAGTACAGTCTATTTCGTTAATATGAAGCATTTTCAGCGAACTATTTTCTAAGGCAGTTTGAGTCCCACTGTTTCATTAATTTTAGGCAATTTGTAAAGATCTATATTATTAACATGACGCATTTTGTATCGATCTTTTCCTTAATCTGAAGCATTTTGTATCGATCTTTTCCTTAATCTGAAGCATTTTGTAATGGCCTATTTCATTAATCTGCGGCAGTTTGTAACGATGAATTATTTTCAGCGACTCAATTGATTTATGTGAAGTATTTTCAGCAGTTCATTTCATTAACCTGAAGCATTTTGCAGTGATATTCCATCTATGTAAATATTACATTTGTATTTCGCGAGTTGACATACTCAGAACATTAAATAAGTAACCAAGATTAAATAACAGCCCAATTTAGTTTGATTAAATATTGTGTTTCATAGCCGTTTGCTTAGTACGATACTTTTTAATTGAAATAATATTCCTTGAATAAGGAAATTTTTTACAATTAACGGAGAGGCATATTATAAAATAGCCCTGTCATAATTGCATCAGCCAGACATTATCGATTTCCTCGGAAATATACGGGAAACTAATTCAGTGGAGGATACGTCCTGCAATGTATATGAACTCTCAAAATCCAGCCCTTTCCAATGCTTAATTTAATACCCAATGTTGTTTCCATGGGAAAAATAATATCGGTAATTGTAATTCGCAAAAGAAAAATATTGATAAAATGGAAAACAAACCTCGCTTCATCGACGGAAAAATAATGAGATTCAATGTATGTAATTGAAATATTCCTAACCGGGTGTGTTAGGAAGAATTTCATTGTTATCGACTGACGATTTAAAAAAAAAACAATTACTTTCGTCCCATTTTTTTCAAAATAACATTTAGGGCTTCTTTATTAGTTAAACTAAGAATAAAACGTTTTTTTTTTTAATTTTAAGGTTGCGTTTTTCATATCTTAAGCAGTAAGACAGATTTTCATGAAATTTCATAGCATTGAAATATTGCTTTGAAATTCACCATTTGTTTTTTTTGATCATTGCATTTACTGCTTTCTCCTGTAGAAATTTGTAGTGACTCATGTTTTCATTAGATATTTTTATTATTAAAATAAAATTCACTTGGAAGTGACAAGACAAAGAAATATGAACAATGAGTATGAGTATGTTATTGATGTAAAAGCGGAACAGGAACAACTGAGAAGGAAATTAATATTACAACACAAAATAAATTCATCTTCTAACGTATTTTCATCCTCTAAAGGACGTAGTCTAATTCTTTTACCCTATTTTTTTTTAATCTTAAGGTTATGGATTTCACCCTTTTGTCATTATCGCAATGAATTTCATGGCTATCAGTTATTTACAGAGTAGCGAGGGAAGCTGTCAACTTCTGCAATGCCCTGTTCCTAATATTAAATTGATATTATTGCGTGAATTCGATTGGTCGATTTACTAAGCAGCAAGGTTAAAAATCGGAGTTTCAGGAAAACTCCTAATTCTAGCCTGCTGTTGAAAAAGAAAGACAGAAATAGTTCTTAGAGCCGACAACTAGAAACGAATCTATAATACTTTATTTTTTCAATCTAGCATCATGATGGCTACAAAGACACCTTCGCAACATAAAGTAAATAATATTGATTAAACTTTCATGTAAAATTTCCAGAGAAAACATCACTGACGTAAGGAAAATACTTGTTTTTAATGATTTATTCAGTTTTTCCGAATAGTATGAAAGAAAAGCACAATTATTAACAATTTAGTTGACAGACGATGATCATGTTGGAAAACAATAAAAATACATACTTTATGTTGCTATTTACAGATCTCTCTTGTTTTTCTCTTGATGTAACATCACATCAATTTCATTTTCTATTTCGTGAATGATCATCAGACGTCTGGTTTGTAATAGGGGAAATCCTTGACATCATTATACGCCTATGATTTTGTTGCGATGTTATTAGATGGCTTTTCCGCGTATCGCAGCACAACCCATCATTATGCGAGTAGTATTCTTATGTTTAGCAAGGAGTCTTTTGATAAACTTGCCAAAGGAGTTTGGATTTTTATGATCTGTTCTCGAAATGTTACTTTTTCTCAGTAAAAATATCAAATTCCATTATGGAAGTAGCGAAGAAAGCATCTAATAGAATTTGTCATGGCTTTCCCATTTTGTAATGGTCGGAATAATAGACAGATATTATTAACTGATCTTATGACTCTTAATCCAGTAGTGGGAATTCAGACCCTCTAAATATCATTAGCTATAATCAAAGTAATTGCAACTTTGATCATTTCTTCTAGTTAGTGGGGCTTCTTTCCATTATTAGGGTTTTAGTAAAAGAATAATTGCTATCATTAAGACGAAAAGCTAGTTTGATGTTAATGTCACAAGTAACTCTTCTTATATTGTTGTAAATTTATTTCCTTACTTAAGACATCGCTAAGATTTATTATAGAATCACCAAGAATCTGGAATTTTACAGCAGAAACTCAGGTAGTGGTCTGATGTGCAAGGCCTTTCTTGCTGCATAAGAAGCAGACCTAAACACAATATTTAAAATGTTTTTAAAAATTTTCAAGCTGATCTAATTGTAATTTTCCTGTTGGTTTTGTAATGGAGTGATTATAATGATATTCCAATACTTAGTTATAAAATTAGAACTCAGCTCAGAATTTCATTTCTCTGTGTCCAAATTCATATGTTTATGCTCATGATCCACAATTTTTGAGAAAGATTTGATCCTTTTTTATTATAAGTTAGCACAGTCATAAAGAATGTTTTGCTGATGTTCAAAAGCTAAGGAAGAACCACATTTTTACTTGTATACGAAAAAAAGTTCAGGACAGCCAAATGTGGACATAAACTTATTGCCAGCATACTAATAAATTATATAACACACAACGTGTGTTATAAATTTCGTACAAATTAAATTGCAATACGTTTTAGCAAAAGTAAAACTTTTTTAAGAAAGTAATGTACAGTGCTTAGAGAAAACCACGTGGAGAGACATTTCAGTATGGAATATATCCACTCCGAACTATGATGCAGCTCTCACAACATCGTACCATGCTTCGCACCAAGTCATTCAAGAATTCTTGAGGAAAACTGGCCCACTCCTCTTTCAGAGCAAGTAAAAGTCATTGTTTATTTTTTGGAGGGATTTAGAGCAGCAATGCATTTGCCTATTGCTTCATAAACGTATTCTATGGGCTTGAGATCAGGGAAGCGTGCTGGCCACTCGATTCGATTAATATCTTCTATTCTGGAACTATTTGCACTGCTCATGTATGATGTGGTGTGGCATTGTCATCCATGAAAATGGATGATAATGCCACACCACGCCTACAGGATCACGAAATTATCGAACATTCCTTAAGAACTTAGTCGCAATATCGTTCACCAGTCATAGTCACTTTTTTCGGCACTTGTAGCTCGGTGCGTCTATTAAGCGTAATGCCTCCTCACACAACGACCCCCAGCACCGCCGTATTTATCTCTTTCAAGGATATTCTCCCTATGGTAAGTTGCTACTTTCGTGAAGTAATCAGAGGAAAATAGCGTCTAGAATCGAAGGAAAGTCTAGCATTACTCTCATATCTAAAGAGTACATTAGCTTATTGGTGTCTTGTTCAACTGTTATGGATACAATACCACTGGAAACGCACTCTAAGATGAGCTGTGGATAAAGGGACGCCGTCTACAGGATATCCGGCGTATACGCCTATTTGATGCAGACGTCTTGCCACATTATGTCGATATCCGCGTATTTGTGCTTGAATGAACCCGACTTGCAAACTGACTTGCCGTGGTGCGTCGATTATGTTTTTCTGTTATAACTAAATAATCTATCTTAGCAAACGTATGGAACACATTTCATTGGTTTGAAACGCTGTCCAGAGCCTGGATACAATGCTATGTGAGATTCCAAACTCTCTGGCAATATCAGCAATTCTGCGGCCTGCTTCAAGCTTTCCAATAATTATTCTTTTCATGAAATCATCTAGTGATGTCTTTGAGACATTACAAGAGAGATCCAACTTTGCAACTTTATTCCTTCACGAAAAGGGGCTTCCTTCAAACACGATTCGCTTAGCGCAGCCTTTTGTCTTTTATTCTATTGAGTGCTACCATGTGAGCCCTTTGCGTGCGATTCGAAAATCTCATTGTCCATCCGTGTTTTACTTGAACACGGATGTTATACAAATTGCCTCAAGCTGACTGGTCTGAATTTGTGGTTGTAATATTTATAAATAGTGTACATCCTTAGGTTTCGAACACCAGTGTAGGACAATTATCAGAAGCAAGATGCAAGGATATTGTTATTGTTAAAATTATTTGACATTCGCCTTCCACTATAGTGAACTGATACAAATGACTATATAGTTTCATTATTAACAACCTATTAACATTTATTTATAATCATAAATGAGGAGCCTCGAACTTCTGTTGTCTCAATAAGGTTTAGTTAAAAGAGTAAGTGAATGTAACAGAAGATTGCAAACAGTTCAATTTACCTTGCAGATCAAAAGTTTAGAATAGATAATTGATCCCATTAGCTTTTAAGTAAATTAATAAAAACATTCCCCGTTAATGTCATACATTCAAACCTATGTTTAAAATGTTCTGAGAATTTATGGGCAAATGCTAATGCAATGAAGAAATAATAAAATAGCTATCGATAAAAAATTCAGATATTTTCATAGTGAAAAGTTTCATTTCGCTCGATTCTGTTCTTGTTCCATTTTTGCAGAATAAAAGAACTAATTTGGTTTCAATACACTTTATTTCGAATCTGCTTTGTTTAAGAGAAATTTTATTTTCGATCTTTTGAAGTTTCAGCAGAACTTTAGATCTACTTTAGTTTCATTGTGACATTGCTTTAAATCTACTTCAGCTTCAGATTATCTTTAATAGAAATATTCTGTATGCATGCCGTCCTTTATTTACTTTAATGTCTATTGGGGGGTTTCGTCATCTTGGTGAGATTTTAACAGAACGAAAATACGTATTAGGTAAACACATCTTCATTTCAATACTTAATCTGCCATTACGTTATAATTGATATTCAAAATAAAAATATAGCTATTTAAACTAACTGATTTTATTTCCTTCATTTTTCCTCCTATGCCTCTGCCTTTTTTCCGCCACCTCTGCCTAATTCTTCTATGCTTCCCTTTTCACCACTTCTGATAAATTGTCCGCTTTCTCTTTTTTCTCCCTTTCAAAATTTCCTATATTCGCTTTTTAAAATCTCCATCCCACTCTCCGCATCCAGCTTTAAAATTGGGTACAAGTTCATGGGGGGAGGAATTGCACGTGTAGTTTTTCACTAAATTCTGTAGTGACATACCCGTAATTAACATAATTACCTGTAATAAGGTTAACAGGATTAAAATCAAGCAACATTACTTGTACCTTAATTTAATCTTTGTAATGCTAATTAATCAGACGCATCTTGTCCTGTTATAAATTATTTTAATTGAATTGTATAGCTAAATTTCGAAATTATGTGACATTGATACAACTTTTTCAATATAATGTTTTCAGTTTTAATACGCTTTCATTTCGTAAATTTCTTTACTTTAACATGATAAACAAATAAAGAATTTATCTTATTGGATACTTTTCATAATAACTTGCATAAGCAGAATATTTTGGGATATATTTACTCCAAGAATTCCTCAGAAGACCGGAGCACCTTTACAATCTTGATCGGTAATAGCAAGCATTAATGCAAACATCTTTTTTCAAGAGACTGCACACGTAAAGCATTTAAAACTTCATATTCTCCTTAACATGTTAATTTAAATGGCACGCCACAACCAAGTTACTTTCGCTTTATTAAAGCCTATTTATTTTCCTCATAGGACGGTTAATCATATCTTCATGGTTTGATATGTCTGTAAATTACGTGTGTCCTCTGGCCGGTTTGTCTCTCTTGCAAGATGAAAAATCCTACCACCATCTCCGATTTTAGTTAAAAATCGTTAAAGGTTCTCGCCTAGAGGATTCTAACCCAGATCTTTCCAAAAAAGAGCATATTGCCATTACTGACTGTGTAACAGATGCTCATTCAAAAATTCATTACTTTTAAAAATAATTTAAAGAAATCGCCGTCTGAAGCCATTGAATATTAAGCGAATTAACAAAACATGAAAATTGAAAAACAAAATGAATGAAAAATTGAATGGTATTTGAAAGAATAATAAAGATTAATTTAATAGGCTCATGTACAATAACAAAATATTGAAGGCCACTCAATGGCTAATAATAGTTATTAGCGGAGTGAATGACATCTACGATGCAATCTAAAGGATTGAATCCCCCACTGCTGCATGGATGTCTGCGAAAGTCTTTAGGTGGTTAACGATTTTTGTCGCACTGAGTGAGACCACCAGCCTGCTTATTAGGAGGCAGAGACAGACTCCTCTAGAGCCAGAAATGTTTAGCGCTACTTTCTGGATTATGTAACCTTTCTCTCATCTACGGATTTTGATAGATTTAAATCAATAAAGCTTCTCTGCTAATATTAAGCATGTCATTTATTCTACTGATTAAAAATATTAGTGTAAAGAGAGAATAATCTAAATGGTGATTTCGCGTTAAAAAGATATAATACTTGCTTGTGAGAGATAAAGATATAAAATGCAGAGACCTGGATTCAGAATAAAAGAACAGACAGATACCATATATGTGAAACAAGTGAACACCTGCAATCTGGTTATTCATGTCATTGTATCACCATATTTTTTATGAATACACCTTGTGGGATTCTCTCTACAATTCATTCAGTAGAATGGATCATTCTTATCATTAAGAATGGATCATTCTTATAATATTTTTATCCTTTAAACTGTACACTAAAAAGTATGTTATTCTCTGATGGCTCAAGTAAATGATGCCTTAGCAATGATTTGTCGGAAAATGGAATTTTAATTGCATTGATGGTGAAATATATATTAACATTATCAAGTGATACTTTATGGTCAAAGTTTATTTTTATAGAGTTATTTTTATTTTACTATTCTAATTTGTATCTGTAGCAAAATCAGAGTTTATACAGGATGAGCTACGAGTATTTTATAACTTTCTAAAACATTTTGAGGAAAGTAAAATTATTTTATTTACAGATTTGAAATTAGACTAATTTTCATTTCGCTTTCGACAAACAGCAAACATAAATCAATGATGCAAGAGAGAGAGAGAGAGAGAGAGAGAGAGAGACGCATCTTAACAGAAACTGCTAGGGCTCTCTATATGACATTGACGTATGACAATTTTGATACTGCAGGAACAGAAAAGTGATATGAATGGAGTGCCACATGAAGAAAAATAGAAATGGATTTTCCAGGAAGCTGGTTCCCTTCTTAAAGAAATGAGACACAAGAAAGGTAAACTTACAAAGAGTTTCTTCCTGGTTATAGCATTTGCTTTCAAACGAAGCCTTAACGTCTCATCTGCAAATCTTCTTAAGTGCTGTTTGGCGTTCACCTGCTCTCTCGAAAGGAAAATGTGAGGTATCACAGACTGCACGTGTAGCTGACTTGGTCTATATCTTCGGATGGATACCTATCAACGTCTCTATTCTAAAGTTGTTTTGTAAGTGCATAGCATGATACATCTTGAGAAAATTCGTGTCTAATTTTGAATCGAACTTTTAATCTAAAATAAATAGAGAAAACATCGCTATGTGGCAGCAAAGTCGTTACCTCCATATAGACTATTTCTTGTTTTCTTTCTTGGTTATTTATTTATTCATTTTGGGAAATTATATTGTGTACAGTTGTATAAACTACACATATTTGATTAATCCTTGTAAATTATAGCTCTGCTAAATGATTTCTAAATGCTAATGCTTATTTTCCAATTATCTAATTACTTAAAGACACTGAAAATATTCAGACTTAGTCACAACTGTTTTGAAACATTAACAGTGAACATGCTGTCATTAACTAAACTCGGATATGATTGCTTGTAGTAATTGCCAATTTTCGGATTTCAAAGTATCAAGGACAGAATAAATTACTGGAAGTAATAGCGATATACAATTTCATATCGATATGTAATTAACGATATGTAATTTCACAACGTTAAAAAACCCAACGAACATACTACTGACGAGTTTATTTCGGAGAATTTAAAATGATGCGTATTTTTCTGAATAGCAAAAGTTTTGAGATGCGTTCAAATATAAAGTGAAATTGTGGAGGAAATGACTTTCAAAATAAATACATTAAATTAACTATCTTAGTAAACTTAAAAATTCAGATTTAATAGAGCAGGAAGACCAAGAAATGTTTCTTTCTTTCTCTCTCTCTCTCTCTCTTAATTAGCCCTCTGCAACATATATATGAAAAGAATTATCCATATTGCAATTGGCTCAAAATCAGAACTCTAACATCCTACTGAGCCTACAAGGAAGCTACGAAAAAGCCCATCAAAACCTAACTCTGAAAGGGACAAATACGACAAATTTGAATCTGCTAAAATGGCACTTAAGTATCTTGATCTCCCTCTCGAAACCATAGCGCAGAACCTACTTCTTCACCACTTAGAAACTTCTCAATACACAGCAGATTTTTTTACCAATATCACGTATGTATGGAAAAGCAGTTTTAGTGAAACCTATGTGATCGCTCCAGATATTTTTAATAATTCTGTTCGACTCTGTCACAAAGGATTACTTAACAAATTACATTCGTATGATCTATCATCTGTACTTTTCAAATGAATTGCAGACGACTTCTTTCCTAAGATATCCCAACAGTGCCAGAGTACGTCAGGGCTCTGTACTTTCTTCCCAGCTCCTTCTTTTACTAATATCAAAACATATCTACAGTTTTGTTGAAAACAGAACATTTCCTTCATTTTTTAAATCGATAAACTTTGCAATGCACGTATATCACAATCGAAAATGTTCTATCTCACTTCCCTAAGCACCGATTTCTTGCAATATTTCAATAAAATTAGGACAACCTTGTCGGCTTCAATATCACAAAATATAATCGTATGTAATTTTACCTTATATCACGCAAGAAGGATCACCCTTCTTCTCCTCTCATATTTGATAACACTCGAATCTCTGAACAAGATTAGATATCTCTTCTTGGATTGACTTACACCTCTAGCGTCTGCTGGCATCAGCATGTCATATCAGTAGAATTTGAATAGCTTGAAACCACATCCTCCTAAATCCAAAAGCTAGATGTGCTTTTCCTTTTAAGACATATCTTCTCACCTTTGTAAATAGCTATCCTGTACTTTACAAATCCCATTCTCACGATAAGATAGTCAGTCAAACATATCTTTAAAATGCTCGATGTAATCCAGAAGAAGAGGTGGATTCGGTTAAATCGTCACACTTCTCTTACAAACTCAATCAGGCCATCACCTCACAGAGGTACTGTTTTCTCTTTTGGCCTCTTTTACACACATTTTATTGGACGCTGTTCCACTGAGCTGGATCCTATTCTTCCACTTTCTCCCAAGCCCACAGGAGCAGCAGTTGTTCAACATTTATTCACTGTCCTGCTCCAAACATATCAATACAACTTCCCCTCTTCTTCTTTCATATTTTTTACTTCTATGCTAAGGGACATCTTCTCCATACAGTTTTCCCCTAAGGATTACCTATCAAACAACATATCAACGGGTTCCTTCTCTCTTCTTGGCCAGTTGCTCCCACAGGCATTGATGCACTATACGACTTTTAAAAATAACTGTTTTATACTTTAAAAAACTCAGAGGTTTAATAATTTCTGTATAATGAACATCTTTTCTATTATTTAGCAGAAGCCTCCATTGTTCAGTCGATTTTGAAGAAGATCTTCGGTTGTTAATACTTGGGTTCTACTCCCTTCTAGGATACAAAGAGCCTTTATTGGGTCTTTTCAGATGAAGGACAGGTGCGGAGGAGGATATTTCCTTCAAGAAACTGGTTTTTCATTCTACAGTCAGGTTACACACCGAGTTATATATTTAGGCATATGACCTAATCACAATATCCTTAAATTACAGTTCCGAAAGCTAAGAATGCCTGCATTCACTATGCATTCTGAACTTTCATTTTTGGCCAAAAATCGAACTTAACGAAACAATAACTTAAACGTTCGCCAAGTTTTGCTCTTGGTACACTTTTTTATTCGTTTGAGAGACAAAAACAATTTTTGGATAATCACCGATTGGATGAAGTCTAGGGAGACGTATCTTTAAAAAATTACAGAATTAGGGACATAATTTGAGATTCTTAAAGCTGAATAAAAATACATGTTATGGAAATATTTGAAGAAGATTATGTAAACGAAAGCGTAGAGAAACGTGAAATGCTTAATATTTCATATGCATTTTCCAAATATTTTAGTTTGAAAAAAGAAAAAAAAAGAATGAATAAATAAAAAATAAACTGTATGCAAATTCGAATATATATTCGAATTTAATGATAAACAATTACATTTATTTCATGTATTTTATTTTTAGAAGACTTTAATTTAATCTTATCAACAAGATTTACATTTCGAAGCGGGTTGAAATTAGAAATTTTGTTGAAAGTTGGACGTGGCATAATACCCATTCACTCACCCACACACAAAATTATTTTCTACGGACTGGTCAGCAAGTCAAATGTCTGTTTACATTACATGCATTTAAAAATATTTTTAAGAGAGATGTGTCCCAGGTGGCCACATTCTTTTAAAGTTCTACTTCAAATTCAAACTCACAGAACAAATGTTTCTTCCACTTTGTTCATTCCTTTCTGTTGTTCTTTAAAACACAGTAGTAAGAATGAACAAGTGAAAAGATATTTTTTCGCATTTTTCAAAAAAGAGTTTAATCTGAAGTTCTTCAAATCCAATTTTAACGAGTTTCGTCTTTCTCCTCAACATTTTCATCTACTGTAATTGCGACAACGGTTCGCTTTTGGGATTATTAAAGAGAGTCAGAGAGAGAATAACAACAACAAAACTCCATCTTAACCGCACGTGAAAGCTGCTGATTAAACTTTTGAAATCGATCTGGCCGTATTATCAAAAGTTAATGCTTATTCATTTAGGCGCCATTGTTTTGCAGTCAGTAATAAATAATCCTGCATAATATATTGAAATGTTCTCAGAAGGTGGCATTAATAAAGTCGCGGGTCATAGTACATCGAATATCATTAAACTGCATATTAAAAATATTTTAAAATTTCGGTTGCTATCCGAAATTTAAAAATATTTTATTAAACAAAATTATTAACATTATCATCTGGAAATACAAAATAGAGTTCTGCATGCCAACAACTAGTAAAATATCAGATATGGATGAGTATTGTGTATTCTTCCATTTTTTTTTCAGATTGAAATGTAAACCTATGGTTTAGAAATATTATCAATAAGATGAACAAATTTTATATCAGTCATTTCCGTTTCCATAAGAAATTTATCCTCGATCTTTGATTTTTGATAAGATCTTTGTTTTCTTCCAAAGTACGCCATGTTTAGAGGACATGACATACTCTGAAAACCCGGATTTCTCAGATTTACAAAACTTGATGTACTTCTTATGCTCTTCTCAATGAGCAACGGCTGAACTTCAATGCCGATCGAATTCTCTGAAACTTTCGAAATGCAATTAAATACTCCTGTGATGTCGAGGATTAAAATCGATCAATTTCTTCTGGGGTAGAAGAAATTACTTGATAAGATATATACTCATCGGGATATAATACAACAGAACAGTGCATAAGCATGATTAGTTAGGATTTTGACAGTTCATTTTAGACAAGGATGATGGTGGGGCGGTGCATGAGGGTAATGTCGTCAGTGCGTCAGTGCGTGCCTTTTTTTCAGCAAAACGCAAAATTGAAGAGTTTTCCATATGGACGATGAAAAATCAAGAGAGAGAGAAAGAGATTTACATCCACGCACAGCCCCACCATGAGAACTGTCAATCACTCACCGTGTGACATCACATCGTCTATTTTCTTAACGAATCGTTTCAACGATTCCATTAGCAACAAAGCAGTCACTAGTAGCTACACGATTTCTCTCTCTTCTACTCTAGAAGAAATCAGTTGTATTTCGATTCCATATATCGAAGGAGTATCTGAACGCATCACTAAAATTATGAAGCCACTTAATATTCAAGTATCGTTTTGTTCTGTCAAGAAAATGTTACTTTTTCTTCCTCACCCAAAGAAGAAGACATTCTCCATTAGAGTACGAAGGCTTCTACCAGATTTCCTGCGCTTGGAACTTGTCATATTTAGGCCAGCACGGAAAATTAGCCTCTTTTCGTATAGAAGAACGAAACAACATTGTATCATCTTAGTTTCATCATCCTGAGTAGTCTAGCCTTGTAGAATATATGTTATCTGCTATAAACACAGATTACTTTAAAAGAGTATTGCATTAGATAGATTTCTTATGGAAAGGCTTTACGTAGAAAGCTTTTAGGCACTAATAAATCGTCCTACTCCGAACAGGTTAGGTGGATCACGTTCATGTTCCTTATGAGAAACAGTACGACTGCATTGTCCTCATCATATATTCTATTATTTAATTTTTTTTTACTGTATGAATAATTGATCAATGTTATCTTACTAAGGCATTTATGTCGTAGTATTGATTATTTTTCAATTTATATTAGCAACCTGTTTTTTTTAATAACTGTAAAATTCAGAGAAAATTTAATTCCAATAAATTATAAATTTGGCGTTAAGTTATTGTTAGTTATGACAAAGTATACTTAATTTACCATTCTAAAATATACTTTGTTAATTAAATATTTGAATTGCATAGAAAAGTCCCTGGTGTTTTCAAGTGTGGTGTAAAGTTTGGGATTTGTAGATTATTTAATATTTATATCACCATTAACATTCTATAGTTTTCAACGCGACACAAGTTGGATTATAACAAAAATGGTTGATTTAATTTATTTACTAAATGCTTCAAATAAATCAAAAGGTAAACGAAAAAGAATCACATTAACTACAGTTTCAAAATTTACAACTTTATTTTGTTCATAGAAAAATGCTTATAGGGAACAATCTTCTTATATCTGTTTCTTCTTAAAGTCGCACGAAAACGTCGAATTATGTCCCTGAATTTCCTTTGCTGCATGTTGAGTTTAAGTTGAAAACCGATTTAAAATATTGCATTGATAATTTTCTTCATCAGAGTAATCTCTCTTACTACAAGACAAAAAATATCATGTTAGACACTCGCAGCTGCTTTCGTTTCATTCAGGTATTTTAAATCACTCATAGTAACTTAATTATGACTGAAATGCATTCCTTCTTATTAAAATCTTCAATATAATGCTGTTTATATTAAATTCATATAATTCAGTAATTGATTAAAGAGGATTTAGATTCAGTTAATATGATGAACAGTTATTTAAAAAGGAAACTGAAAAATATCAGTTAACGTGAAACTGTGTCCATAGTAATTTATTCATTACCAAAACGCAGTGTTATTGATTTGAATGAAAACTCAGTAAGACTGCATTATTGTAGTAAATAAATTATTATGGAATGCAATTTTGCATTAACTAATATTCTTGCTTTATATCTACGTCAGAAATATCACATTTTGCTTACCTGAAGAACAAATTGATTCTATTTTCCCCATTTTCCACCTCCTCCACCATAACCACCACCACCACTACCACCTCCTTTTCCTCCTCCTCCACCATATCCTCCACCTCCTTTTCCTCCTCCTCCTCCGCCACCATATCCTCCACCTCCTTTTCCTCCTCCTCCGCCACCGTATCCTCCGCCGCCCTTTCCTCCTCCTCCGCCACCATATCCTCCGCCGCCCTTTCCTCCTCCTCCTCCTCCACCCCCATATCCTCCTCCTCCTTTACCGCCTCCACCTCCACCACCTTTTCCACCACCTCCTCCACCACCCCATCCTCCTCCACCCCAAGGATTTGCTATGACTTCATGGATGATTACGCATGCGATCACCAAAACTACCTGCAATAAAATACAAATTATCTTGTTTTTAATTCTGTAGTTTATAAAATATACAGCAGAAAATTTCACAGTAGAAAATTTTTATCACTTATTTTCTTAGAATTCTAAAGTTTTATTTTTAGTTTTTTAATGAAAGGATGCTCAATTATAATATAAAAACATTTATTCTATTGAGTAAGGGCAAATTTGTATTTCATTACATTATATTTCTCTTAAATTATTTTATATCAGTGAAAGCAAGATTTCTCAAAAAAGTGAGAGAGGATTAAGTTTTAGTTTGTTTTAAATATAATACGTATTTCATTCACACCGATGACAATTTATTACGCGGATTTTCATTACGATAGCATGCTTATATATCCTTTAATAGTAAGGCAGAGAAGGTATGTAAAAAAAGGGAAAAAAAAGAAAACCGCAGGGGGGGAAAAAACAGTTACTTCAAATTCATTGATATTTACTTAAATTGCAGTTTTATTATTCATCGGTGAAATACATTATAACTCCAATTTATTTCCTAAAATAACATTTTATTTCGAAATAAAAATACCAGCCCCAAAACAAACCGAATTACGAGCCTTTTTTAAAAAGTTATTTCAATCAGTTAAAAATATTTTTGAAATCATATGAAAGCATTTAATATGAATCTCATCTCCGCATCTTCCCTTTCGTTACACTCAATAATGGCCTCTCACGGCCAAGTAACTTGACTTATATTTCGGTTCCTGATCATAATAGGGCGATTAATCTTATCTGCACGGTATGCTTTAATTTCTAAATCGTGTGTATTTTCCTGACCGGTTTCCTGTTTTAAGAAATGAAAAAAAAAAAAACTTCGACTTAGGAAACAAACTAAATCGCCTTCACATGAAAAGAACTAATAAAGGTTCATTTTGTCCTAGACAGGACTGGAACAGAAGATCTTTCCGGTCGAAGGGCATTGTCTATACAGACAAAGCTTACTTAGCTTTATCTGTATAGACGAATACTTTGGAATTAATAGGAAATTAATTTCAATGCGTAAATTTAATTAGTAAAAATAATTAATAGGAAATTGTTATCCAGATAAATATGTTTCTGATAGCATCAATTTAAAATAATCGATATTGTTACGGCGGTAGAATAATAAATTTTCAGTTTGGATGTTTTTGTTTTAAATCAATGGAATCATTCCCAGAAGTAAAATATACTTACAAAAGCAACCTTCATGATAGCACTCCAGAAGATGCTTGTACGATACTTCT
Source organism: Typopeltis vanoorti (assembly GCF_054136105.1). Lineage (NCBI taxonomy): Eukaryota > Metazoa > Arthropoda > Arachnida > Uropygi > Thelyphonidae > Typopeltis > Typopeltis vanoorti. The sequence continues at coordinate 111,580,349 of NC_143553.1, forward strand.
GAATCCGAGTGTACTGTCTGAAGTTCATCTGTCTCTCTTATATACCCCAAGAAACGGCCATGACCAGCACGTGTAACTGTCAATCACTGGCGCTAATTTATGACTCATTGCAAGAAAGTATTAAGATTACCTTACCACTGATTTGTAATATAAGTACAAGGACTATTAAACCATTAACAGCTTGGGTTTAATCTGGAAAGCAAAATTTTCTCTGAGACAAATCAAGATTCCATCAGGAAGTGGCACCGATGTCGAAATGTTTTGAATAAATGGTGTTTCGGTGGCTGCTTATTACTTTTAGTTTTACTTTGTAATTTTTTTAATGTGGGTATGTGGGTAATAAGATTATATTTTCGTTTTTTTAAGAAAAGAATCCAGATATTTATACTTTATTAATAAATTATGGGTATTCTGAGGTGTATTTAACTACAACCAGTTCAAAGTAACAGACAGTTTTGCTTGATCTATTTTACGGTCTACGTGATATGTGTTTATAGGTTAAAAGAAACAGAAATGAATTTTAGAGTACGATAATTTCGGATAATAACAACTCATTTCGAAACTGTGTTTTAAAATCCCAGTTACCGTCTGAAATTATACTCGAACAAAAGAAAAAACGACACGACCTCTCCTGCCGCTCACAATCAGTTTACAGTGATCATTATAATCGGATTTGAAAGATGAAAGAGATCATACTACATCGCGCTAATTGTTAGTATAGTCATCAACCTTTTCATTTAAATCAACTAATAATTAGCTCTCCCACTATATAATTAAATATTATTTATTTTCCCACGAAGTTTTTAAGATATCCCTTATAATTATTCCGTAATATAATTAACATGAAATGTAAATAAGAAATTAACAAGTTGATCAAAATTTGAAGGTTTCATAATTCATAGCTCGGTAGGATGAAAGTGGGAAATGCATAACATGAATCAACCAACACCTGAAGACGTGCTTACCCAAAGAATATGAAAAAATAATATGTAGATTTACAGTACAAGTAAAACCCATGATGCCACCACTTATCATTTCCTACGCGAGACCACTCCGTTGTCTATTAGTGGCCTAATAAAACTAAAAACATGTTTGTCTTGTAAAGAAATGTTTTCTGATTACCTAACTCCTAGTCCGCCAATATGCTCTAAATTTCTAACGTGCGATGGATGGACTTGTTAAAAAGTGTCGAACATCATTCTATTTCGATAAAAAATTGCACAGATAATCGGTAATGAAAGACATGGTTAGAGGTAAAAAGAGTCTTTAAGAAGAGACGTATTACTACTTAGTTGCTATTATAAAGTCAGCATCAATTTCGCTGATATTCAAGTAAAATCCAGTTGATGAGTAGATATAAACCGAGACAGCAATTATGTTTTGAATCATTTAAGAAACACAAAATTTCCTTCTTGGTAAAGTGAAAGTGCAATAGATTCAACCGAATTCGATTCCTGACTCCATTTGACATCTCTCTCTCTCTCTCTCTCTCTCTCTCTCTCTCTCTTCACATAATGTATTTGGGCAGATATATTATAATTTTTTTCCAATTAAACATTTCACTTTCTTCATATCGATTTTTGTAAAACTATTTCAACTTTTTTATTATACTTGTCGTTAATTGCAGCACATAAGAATATATATATATATATATATATATTACGTGCAGCTGTACTATAATATATTCTTACCTACCCTGGTCCTCAGTAATACACAATTCACCCAACAAGATCAGATCTCACTACTTGGATTAACATTTATCTCCAGTCTTTCCTGGCATAAACACATCACATTACATCAATAACCTCCTCAGCATCGAAGAAACTAAGTATTCTCTTTTGTTCAAGAGCTTATTTTACAACCACCCAAATCTTAATTACTGTATATACAAATCCTAAATCCTCCCATGCTTAGAATACTAATCATATGCCATATATATATATATATATATATATATATATATATATATATATATATATATATATATATATATATATATATATATATATATATATATATGAACAAACCACACAGGGTTATGACTTGTGCCACATTTCTCAATAAACAGCACAATACAAATCCACCGAGAACGTGTTAATGCTAATTAAAATAACTTTTAAGGGTCATTTTATTCTTATCGCTTCTTACTTTAAAATAATATTTTACAGAAAGTCATACTAAAACTAAATCCGAGATGAAGGTTAATTAACAGAAATAGCAATAACCGGATGAACAAGTTAATTAAAGGAAATATATCATAAGAAATTGTTTTGGTAAGATTACATTTTGAAACAACAGCTGCGCATTCTTAGGGCACACAGCAGTTATTTTTCCTTAAATATTTAATTAGGAAGGCAAATCAAACTCGAGACTAAATTAACTGTGAACAATAAACATACTAGAAAGTAACTTTCTAGATAGTTGTCATAAAACTTAAGAAACCGTTTAATGGTAAAGGCAGAGAGAAACTATAATTCGTTAGACGCAACAAAGTAAATAAAATTACGACCAGTAGAAATCTTCTAGTAATATTTGTTCTTGATTTATCTGCTGGTAGTTAGAATAAAATCATTGCAATCAAGGATTCTAAATTCATTGATAGTTTAAGATATTGATTCTTAAGTATACCCTGAAGTTCAATCCATTCAACTGATTTAATCCTTTGACTTTTTTTTACAAGTGTTTGGAACTGTTTTCAAATTATAAATGAAGCAATTTTTGTGTGTAAGAGAAAAACAAAAACATAAGTTGAGGAATACATTTCCAGTTTAGTTTCTAAGCACTTGAACGTCAGCTAATTATTTGACTTTATTTCTTTTACCCAAGAATGATGAAATATTAAAACAAAAGAACAATTACCGATTCTATTTATTAATATGTTGTGTGGACTTGAAAACCTTTGTTGCTTTCAATCACTGCTATAACAATATTTCAAATTAAAAAATAATGTGCCCATCACATAGTGTGCAACATTATTTAAAGAAATTGTATTAATCATACTGTTGTTTGATTCATTATTTGAATTATTATTTATATATTAAAAAATGATTTCTAAGGAAATTTAAATTTTAGGTATAAGATTTTTTTGCCCACTTCAAGGTGCAAATGTTTAAATTTCTACATTAATATTGGAAAAATAGAAAATAGTTCAATAAAGCGATATTCATGATGGGATGTTTCCCACGACATATCGGTTTTGTGAATCCTAAATAAAATGTTTTTCTTATTCTGTTTATTTAAGCACGTTTTAGAGTCAATTTTGAGCGACATATTTCAAAATCATACTAGACGACTTAATCGTATTTCTTTCTAATGCAATTGGAATAAATGAACAAGACATGTCATTGACGTCACTCAAGAATATTGAACAATTGCAAACGAAACGGCACAACAAATAGGAAATATGTGTAACCCAATCTTGTTCGTATTTCTTAACGCTGGACAGATTTCGCTAACCTACTTGCAGTGACTCACAGACCAATGTCAGATGCATGGTGCAGGTGCAATGTCCTACATTTGGTTTTTCATGGTCACTTCTGACTGTATATATAGTCAGCGCACTCAGAGTTGATCAGTAGCATCTCTGGAAACAGAGAACAAGCAACACAGCAGCAACATGAAGGCATTTTTGGTAAGTCTGCATACTCGTACTAAGAACTTCTATGTATTTAAACTAAACTCTTTAGACTCTTTATTAAGATCTAAGAAATTTGAATTTCTAAGCTCTTTATACCTTGATTTTATATGATATCAAAACAGTATAATATTGATAGCAGTAAGTTCAAAACCTACCTGAAGGACTGGTGATATTTTGCTATCCTTTTCTTGCAGGTCATTTTGGTAGTCGCTTGTCTTGTACTCCATGAAGTTGTAGCTGATCCTTGGGGTGGTGGCGGATATGGAGGTGGAGGAGGAGGAGGAAAGGGTGGAGGAGGCGGAGGAGGTAAAGGAGGTGGAGGCGGCGGATACGGCGGAGGAGGTGGAAAGGGAGGTGGAGGCGGCGGATACGGCGGAGGAGGTGGTAAGGGAGGTGGAGGCGGTGGTTATGGAGGAGGAGGTGGTAAGGGAGGTGGAGGCGGTGGTTACGGAGGAGGAGGTGGTAAGGGAGGTGGAGGCGGTGGTTACGGCGGTGGAGGTGGAAAGTGGGGAAAATAAATTCAACAGATTTTCTGGTAGGTTCATTTTATTTCTAAGAATACACTGTATCATATATTTTTATTTGCTATCAGATCTGCAGCCCCAGCGAAATAACAATCCAGAAAGCAACATTATTTAAAGAAACTTGTATTAATCATACTATTGTTTGATTCATTATTGTGAATTATTATTTATATATTAAAAACGATTTCTAAGTAAATTTAAATTTTAGGTATTATTGCCATTAATATTTTCTTATTCATCCTAAATCCTTTGTGTACTATTCTCACGTATTTTGAGAATAATGTGCTATACGATTGTTACTAAAATAAGTAATAAAATTAATTTTTTAAAAAATTTTATTTAAATTTATACGTTCGTTAACGGACGCCTACAATGCAAATTTTATCCAGCATGTAATACTTATTATATCTCTCATTCGTAAAATAACATTTATTGTGTTATTGCAGTATTAATGTGTTTTCTTTCTGATCTAATTTGTTTTAGGTGGACACTACCAGTGGGCCCATTTTGCCGTGTGAGGAAACAAAGGAGTTTCATAATGTCATTAATCTTTTTTTTTGATGTCTTTCATTTTCTTCGTTGCTGTGAATTAAAATTCACACAACTCCTGTATTAATTTAGAGACTAGTAATAAATGACATGATTTCCTCTGTACTGCAGTGCAATAAATCGATTTTAATACATACATGCACAAGCGAACACAATGAATTCAGTCCGGGACAATGTGAGTTGATGATATACACCAGCTCTGAAATGTTTAAGGCGATTTAAAGAATCGACTGTATAGTAAACTAGAAAATCACTGCCTGTTTTTTTTTTTTTTTTATTCCGTAAGCAGGCAAACCGGCCACGTGAACACACAGGGTACAGTCATGAACAATTAAGGGGAGGCAGCAAGCAGTGACGAACCGAGCGCAATAATTAAGTCGTGAATACCTTATTAAGGGACTCTACCCGTCCTAAAGGGATGGGTGAGATCAATAAACCAATCAATTAAAGATATTGTAGTTCGATATGATATTTAAACACTCATGTATTCCTTAATACATGAGTGTTTAAATATAAATGGATCATATTTATATCATGAAAACATGATATAAATAGAAATGATTTTTTAAGAAAATAATAATACTTTATCACTTGACAATAATATTTTAATATTTTATTAATATTTAATAATAATTAATATTTTAATAATTTAAATCACTTTCAATATTATTGTCAAGTGATTTAAATCACCAGCTCTGCTTCAAGATTCAAGTGCATGGTTAAGAAATTTATAACTCTTTGGACTTTCACTGTTTATTCTTGCAACAAAACGAAAGAAATTCAGCGAGATTCATTTAACACAAATTCGATTTCCCGGGAAAAATTTATCTACCGGATCAAAACTCTGTGGTTATTCTGACGATAAATATATGCTCTTTGATTGGAAAGACTTGAATTCGAATTCCCTATAAAACTTTAAGAAATGTTTTAAAGGCTTTTCAGCTGAACTTGAATGAATCTGTCTTATACGATATTGAAGGGTTTTCTTTCCCGACGTTCCTTTTTTAATTTTCTGCTATGATTGTCAAACATATTTGTGCTTTGGTTTGATTACAGCCACACAGTACATTAGACTAAGATACACAATTATTTATTTGAGTGTAACAGAATGTTCAATCCAATATCGGAAATAGCAGATGAAATTAATAAATTGGTAGATTCGGGATTACAAATGATTCCATGTCCCTCTCATTAGGACTGCAGGCTCAGAGAGCCTGATAATATAAAATGAGAAATTCGTCCATTAACATCATATACACTATCTTTCCAAAAGTACTGCAATACTCAAGTAGAATTGCACACTAATATGTACATATCAAGGGAGACATTAGAAACTACAGCATTCAGCTTAAATTGGAACGCCGTCAAAAGCTTAAGGAGTATGAAGCTGACAAACACGAGTTCACATTCAGTAACAGTTCCAGAAGTCCTTAATTGAAAAAAAAACCTACTGTAGCCTAAATAATATTCATACCTTCACGTTATAAATAATGTGAACTTCATGCATTTATGGAATTTTACGGTGAATCGTTATATCTGCTCTACACAAGTCTTGCAACTCGATATCCCCGTCATTGAGCAAATTCTCCTTTGACTTAGTTTGAGGATACAAAGGTGCTTCTCATGAGCTGTCTAACTCAGGATCCCGATGTAAACCTGATTGAACACTTGCGAAATGGGGAATGTGTTTGGATGCTGGGAAAGACCTGTGTAAGGTAGAATACTCCTGAGATGTCTGCATAAAGAATAGAAGTTAATTATTTATAATTATAAGATATTTTTATATTTATATTTCTAATTATAAGAAAGTTTATCACTTTGACTAAATGGTGCGATGTAAAGCAAGGATGGACCTAATAATACTAATAATAATAATCTACGGTACTTACAAGCCCTTAAGATTCCATGCGCTACCTACGTACACTAGCTTGGTAGCAATGGTTTGAGAATAAGGTAGTTTCCATAAAAAAATAAAATAAAATTCCAGCACTGCCATATAAGACCAGCTACTTCCTTCGGATGAAACCACTTATATAAATACTTCGTTTTCTAAACAGGGTTCTAGTCTAGGCTTTTCCGAGGCTCTCTCTCTCTCTCTCTCTAAGAAATTGAGTCATGAAGGCAGTAAGTTGGACTTACACTTCATTTTTTTAAAGATAATATTTTGATTTCATTCAATATTTGTTGGGTTTTCGATAAGTTCGCAAACAAATCTTAGAACTTTTACATTTGTTAAAAGGATATTGGATTCCACTTCTGTATATCACGTTCTCCCAGGCTCAACAAATTCTCAAGTGAGTTGAAATTTGAAGATCAGAGAAGCCAACGAGGATAACTAATTCATTATTATGTTCCTCAAACCAATCACAAAAAGATCTGGTCAAATGGACAGTTGAATTCTCATCTTGAAAAGAACTACTGTCTTCAGTGTAGAAATGTGAAATTATGAGATAAACTTGAGCTGAATTCTGTTTACATATATAGTAGGATTTTTGGTTCTTTCAGAAATATAAGCATATGTAATCTATGATGCATTAACACCCTTTACGTTAATAATCTGCTACCTTCATTTAATATAAGACGGAGAAGAGATATGAAGGGGATACATTTCTTAAAGAGTTCCCAAGAAAAAAGCTGGATTTATAGTAGTTCATTTTAAAAGGTAGTAGTCAAGGTGAATATGGCACAGTGAAGAAAATTTAACTTTACTTTTAATGTAGTTTCAGGTTTAAAAATAAAAACAACATAAATATTTTCATGCCTTTTATTTCATAAAAAGAGTAGTCGGAACTTTTTTTAGTCTGAAATTCTTCGAAATCGGTTGAAAGCAGATTATTACCCTTTAATCGAAAAAACTTGTAATTGAGTTTAAGGCTAATGACGATTTCAAGACTTTGAGGTATAGAGTACGGAAGACAACTGCAAATTTTTTGTACTTCTAAACACCCACTTATTATTATTATTATTATTATTATTATTATTATTATTATTATTATTATTATTATTATTATTATTATTATTATTATCATCATCTGAGAACTCCCAGGAGTCAAGGACTCATCGAGGGAGGCTGTAAATTACCCAACCCAGCTATCATAACTTCCCTTAAATTCATTTACACTAGATGCACTCACTACCACTAAGGGCAAATTATTCCACACACTCACTGCTTTCTGAGAGAAAACCTAGCTCTTACTCCTTTCTTGACTGAGAACAACCTTAACTTCCATGAATGCTCCTGTGTTCTCTCCCCCCTTCCATATAACGAAAAATTTCATAATTTGAAATGCTATAACACCCATTCAAAAGTTTATAGAATTCTATCATATCACCCCTCTTTCTGCTGTTAACCAGAGTCTGCAATCCACATACTCGCAATCTTTCCTCATAATCTAAATCCCATAATCCGGATATAATCTTTGTAACTCTTCTTTGCACCCTTCACACAGCTTCTTTATCCCCTTGGAACCTGGGAGACCAAATCTGAGCAGAGTAATCCAAGTGTGATCTTATCAAAGCCTTATAAAGAGGCAAAATTAATTCCTTATCCCTACATGTCAAGGTTCGCCTCAAAATAGCAATTACCCTCTGAGTTGTATTTGCAACTTTTGCTATGTGACCTTTGAACTTTAAATTCTTATCCATTAATACACCAAGATCCCTTGCCTGTTCAATTTCTTGTAGCATAACCCCGCTAATATAATATGCCGCTGGATCTCTAATCACGCCAAAATGCATAACTTTACACTTACTAACATTAAACGGACAGCCATTTTCGTTTGCCCAGATTTCCAGTGTATTCAAATCATTTTATAATTGCTGAATATCAGTAGCATCCCTGATTGCCCTGCCTATCTTCGCATCATCAGCAAACAATTTCAAATCTGATGATAGACCCTGCCTGAAGTCATTAATGTATAGATTGAACAATAATGACCCAAGGACTGAACCCTGAGGTACACCACAGGTTACCTTAAATCTGGCAGATTCACACCCACTGTATACCACTTTTTGATATCTGTCTGTTAACCATCCCCTGATCCAAGTCAATAGTTATGTTCCAATCCCATATTCTCCAGTTTACGCAACAGCCTATCGTGTGGTATCCTATCAAATACCGTAGAAAAATTCAACATTATCATAGTGTATCCATTTCCTTTATCCAACTCGGCCGTAACATTGTTATAAAATATGAGCAAATTGCTAAAACATGACCTTCCTTTAGTAAACCCATGCTGTTCCCTGCAGAGTACAGAATGATTGTCTACCCATTTCTGTATGCGAGTTCTTACTAACTTCTCTAAAATCTTCACTACCACACCAGAAACACAAATAGGTCGGTAGTTAGACGCATCAGTTTTTGCGCTACCCTTGTGCAATGGAACTATATTACATTCCTTCCATTCCTGTGGTATCATTCCTGAGCTGAGACTCAAGTTATACAAAAGTATGAAAGGCCTAGCCAATTGAGCTGAACATTCCTTTAACAAACGGGCAGATATTCCATCTGTCCCTATTGACAAATTCTTATCCAGGTTATGCAAAAGCTGTTCAACCTCATTTTCATGAACCTCTAACTCTTCATTCAATGTAGCAGTAGAACTGTGCACCATACTACATACACCTGGTTGATATATCTTAGCAAAGTGAGCACTCATTAACTGAAAAATCTCCTTAGCTTCCGACTCTCGTGTACCATCTGCATTCAATAAAGTTAGTCTTCCACATTCATTCTTTCTTTTGCTTGCAGCATTACGATAAAATTCTTTTGGATTGCCTTTAGCTTGCATGGCCAATTTCTTTTCATACTCCGTTTTAGCTTTTCTCACAACACTCGTTACTTTTCTGGCCTGAGCTTTATATATTTCATAACTCCTCTCACTCTTATTCTCACGATACTCTTTCCACATCATCTTCTTCTTGTGGATTTCTAGCTAAATAAGGCTGCACATCCATTTCACACCCAACCAATTTACTCTTCAAACACTAGGGATGCATTAGAAAAAAAGAATAATTTTATGATAAATTTTTCTGAATTGTTTAATTAAAATCGAAGTTCCCGGAAAAAAGAAAAAACAACCCTACTTACCTGAGCCAAAGATCAGTTAACTGTGCAGTTGGCTGTAAAAAGTTCAAGAAAAGGTTAGGCTAATGGGAGACTAGAATAATAGTAGTCTTTATCCAGGAGGTTTCGAATTTAAGAAACGGAAACGCTAACAGAAGATCACAAAGATTATATAGACACTCCTTTCTACAATTAATTTTAATTTGATTACTTCCTCGATTTATGCAGTAGTTGCTGAATATACAGTAAATGAAGTCAAATGAAATAAAATATGAAAGATACGAATTTCCTCTGAAAGCATAAGGGCTATGAAATCGATAAAACCATGAATTTTAATGATTTCATATTGAATGCGAAGTTTCAAGGGAATAGAAGTTTAAAATTATGGCTTTATTTGCTCGAAGATGGAATAATTTGTAAATTTCTTTTCATATTGATTGAGATTGGATAAATTGCAAATGCATTTGTATGGAGAAATTTGCTTTCGTTCGTTTCAAGATGTTTTGGGTATTATTAGGTTGATTTGGCTGCCTGGTGCGACTGGTTATTGCACTGAGATAACTACTATGATAATTTGATATTGTTTACGTGAAACTTCCTTTCATATGATCCTTAAATCTTGCTCCATTAAAGCGATTCATCCTCTTTGGATATGTATTTATAATATATCTAACCATTTACTAAGAAACCGATTACTCTGTAAGGAGCAGTATGGGTTTTCTAAAGGAAGGGCATGTTTTAGCAATTTGCTCATATTTTATAACAATGTTATGGCCGAGTTGGATAAAGGTAATGGATACACTGTGATAATGTTGGATTTTGCTAAGGCATTTTGATAGCATACCACACGAAAGCTGTTGCATAAAGTAGAGAATATGGGATCGGAATATAAACTATTTACTTGGATAAATGGGTGGGTGTGATTCTGGTACATTTAAGGTGACCAGTGGAGTGCCTCAGGGTTCAGTCCTTGGGCCATTCTTATTCAGTCTATATATTAATCACATTAGGAAGGGTCTAAACAGGAGATATGCAATTGTTTGCCGATGATGCGAAGATAGGCAGAGCAACCAGGGATGCTACTGATATCGCACTTAAAAAATGATTTGAATAGGTTGGAAATTGGGGCAAACGAAAATGACTAACATTTTTATTCCGAATTAGTGTAAAATTTCACTTAGCGTGATGAGATTTGCAGAGGCATATTATATTAGCTGGTTACGTTACAAGAAACTGATTAGGTTATGGATTTTGGGGTAATGATGAATAGGAATTTGAAATTGAAAGTTCACATAGCAAAAGTCGCAAATACAACTCAGAGAATAATTAGATGTTGAAGCGAACCTTGATATGTAAGGATAAGGAAGTCATTTGTCTCTTTATAAGGCTTTGATAAGACCACACCTGGACTATTATTCGCATATTTGGTCTCTCGGGTTCCAAGGGAATAAAGAAACTGTGGAAAGGGCTCAAAGAAGAGTTACAAAGATTATATCCGGATTATGGGATTTAGATTATGAGGAAAGATTGCGAGTATGGAACTTGGGGAGGGAACACGGGGGCATCCATGGAAGCTAAATTTGTCCACACTCAAGAAAGAAGAAAGAGCTAGGTTCTTCTCTCATAGGGCAGTGAGTGAGTGGAATAATTTGCCCTTAGGGGTAGTGAGTGCATTTAGTGTGAATGAATTTAAGAGAAGGCATGACAGCTGGTTTTGGTGATTTATAGCCTCTCTCGATGAGTCCTTGACTCTCTCCAGGTATCAGATAATAATGATAATAAAATAGAAACTTAAATAATTTCTTTCGGGAATCGTGACAACGTCTGTATCTTACAGTATTGAAAATAATATTGAAGCATTATTAAAAGGAAAGATAATAAATTGTCCCTGAATTATTTTCTAAATTTATTGCTTTTTTTGCAAGATTTATTTTATTATTGTTTTTTTTATGTGAATCATATTCACTAGAAGCACATATTAATGCAGTGGATAAGATAATATGGTAATTGAATTTATTTCTCGCCTAAAAACCACTCACAAACATAAATTCTCACAGTGATATTTAAGCCAACCCTTTAAGTTTATTCTCCAACTATATTTCACGAAACCATCCGTGAAATACACGTAGATGGAAATGATATTTTGCGTAGCAGACTCTAAAAAATTCTACTGATGATTAGTGACTACTATTAATGCTTGAATGAAGTGTTTGAATGGTTTTAGAAAAGAGTGAAAGTGGTCTCACTCTAAACAAGATATGTTGGCATTATTTTCTCACCTTTCTCCTTAATGTCGATATTGCTATTCCACAGATTCCACGTTCTTTAGATGTCAGCTGATTTTTACAGAAGGTTGTGAGATCGCCATCCTACTTAATAATTAGAAGCCTGCAATGCTTGAAGAAGTCTCAGATCTATGGTTTAGAACAGATTTTCCGAATTATTTAATACCCAGTATTAATGTACGAAAAGTTTACAACCATTCATGAGCTTGCCCTAAAAAGAGTTTGGTCAGTGAAGTTTTCTAATGAATCCTACAAATGAGGCATGTATAGTAATCCATCGTGAGATTCTTACCAAAAATAATATCTCTAATAATATATTCAAAAATTATATGGTGACATCAGACAGTTTCCTCAATGTATTTTAATATGACATACGCTTAATTCTTTCATATTATATCCTTCAAAGCATTTCCATTGCCGCTTGTGCAGCCAAGCAGAACCAATCCAACGATTCTAACATTGCTTAAAGTATTTTTAGAACGGTGTGTAATATTTTCATGCATCCCACATTTTTTTCTTAAATTTAAATTACAGATGTTACAGGAAATCTCTATAAAAATTGTTCATCGGTTTTGGCATAACATCGAGGTGATATGATGCATTCATGATGTTTTTCCGTGATGTTGTGAACATATTAAGTGATATGAGCAGGAAATCTGTCATCCATAATGAAATATCAACAAACCTCCACACTCTCTTTTTTCTCACCAGAATATTTCGTATTTCCAGAAATGCCAAACACTGATGAAGATTACTGTTAAGCCACTGTTCGGCCTTTTTGAACGAATAATTGATATCTAATCCCATTAATTCAAGAGCGCATTATCAATGTTCTCTTGCCAGTGGAATAAATACTCATAAAGAGGTAGATGTGTACATATGGCGTAGTGATACAAAACTCTTCCACCATGAAATTTATGCTTTGTTTGACGGTATTGATGCATTGGGTAACTACATTGCAGAATTCTACTTGTAAATTTCATAACTTAGTGATGTATTTCAGTCGCATTAATGTTCTCAGACACTCTATATGACATGTCATATATTTCAGTAACACTTTTATCAAGTTTCAAATATAATTTTATGAACAAGTTTACTTCTTATGCATCATAACTTCAGTAAAACGAAATTCGCACTGTCTGCTGTCCTCAACTTTACATAGTATTTTCATTTATGTGTTCTATTATGCGGATTCCACTGAATAACAAAGGCCAAGAATCCATATATACCGATAATCCTGGTAATAGTGTCTGTTTTGCATGTAGTTAGTCTGTCGTATGGGAATAAATTCTCGATATTGGAAAATCATATGGTGTTTGATGAGATAAAGTAATTTGCATTTAGATGAAAAAGGCTTATAAATTTTTATGGGTTACAAACAGAATTCGAAAGCAGGTGTTTTCAACAATAATTTACAACAGTGATGCATCTTTGTATTACTGATAACTGTTTCTCTGTTACTACCTAACAATAAATTGACTGTCGATTTTTACTCAGAATTAACCCATAACTTTCTGATCATATTTTGAACTCTTCATTCTATTTTTTATTTTGAGTATAAAAATAAAAATGTGATATTTTTGTCTGTTTATTATACTCATGTATTCAAACCTGCAAAATTCAGCATAACTGAATGCGTTTTCTATTATTCAAAGGAAGCTCTAAGTCAATGCTAGAATTGTAAAATTTGAATTCCATCGAATCCTAAATCTGTAAATGAATATTTACCAAAATTTTCACACTTGAAATTCAAAAGCATACATGCTTGTTTTAATACATAAATCAAGTAAAATATTCAGCGTACAATGAGGTTAACAATCCAGAGCAGACACCGATCGGGGTTAACAGTTACCGAACCAGACAAATGTGCTGATCTAATAAAATATTCATGTTTGAACATACATAAAGGGTTACAGATAAGAATATATATTATAACCGGGTGAAATATTCAGATTAAGGAGATTTATATGGAAAGATATAAACAGTTATTCATAAGAATAAACAAGAAAAAAAACTTTTCAGTTTATGAACCGCATAAAGCTTAATAAATATATCTGTATCTTGTAGGTGAAATAGTTGAAATGAAAAATAATCACTCACACACACACATAAAGGTAGCGCTACGGAAGCTCACGGTCCTCTATTAAACATTTCATGAATTGTTTCTTTTCACATTCCATTCACGTTTTAACTCATCTGAATATACAATCAAATTATGGAAATTCTAAGGTGATGAGTGGGTAGGAACTCGCACATTCTCTACACTGTACATTGTCGATGTACATTAACATGTTATACCACATTATAGAGAACAGTTTTAAAACTCTCTCGACTTCCAAATCACAGTCTGTGACATTAGAGATTATTGATTACCTAAAGGCGGAAATATTCGATTCTGCTCGTTCGTACGTAAAGCGGAAATGGATATGTTCTACATGAGTGTTCAATCTCGTGAGTGAAATAATATACACTGTTTTTTTTTTCCGGAAGAAAATGTGATATGCGCTGTTGACTTCATGGATATTTAACACATTTGAAGAATGAAGACATAAATACATTTAATGTCTTAAAACATACCCGAAAAGCCAATTGCAAACTAGACATTTTAATTAAATAAAATCGATTTATTTCAGCTGCATAGCTTTACTAGTTTAAACAAAATATTTGACTTTTTCTTTCTACGTAAAGCCCCATCTCATATGTTAAAAATTGGACGTGTTATTGAGAAAGTAGGAGGGTGGCTGTAATAGCGAATCAGATACTTCATTAGAATATTTTAATCCTTAGGATACTATCCCTTGGAATGTTGGAATGTGTTTCTTGAATTTCGTATAAAATTTACATTCTGAACAACTAAAAACTATGACATAAGTCAACTAGCCATTGCAAACGGCAGTCGACTGTTTCTTCAGGATAGCGCAATGTATTAAATATAACACGATTTTATGAGATATTATTTATTCTTAAATGAAGTAAATAAACCATTTCGTCCAGTGATTGATCGAAATCGGTTAAACACTATGTTCAGCAGTCTGAGCATTCATTTTCTCTCTCTCTCTCTCTCTCTCTCTACAACTAACTTAACTAAATACTGCACTACATTTTGGTTTAGTTGCACGGAAATTATCAACAAAACTAAGAGAATGGAAAAAACAGATATGTTCCAAATTTTGTAGATAACTGTTATATGATGATACGTTATTAGTACAATTCAAATTTGGTCCTTGTAGGTTTAACGATGTGACCTGCACATGTATTTGCAGAGGAAGAGCGCCCACGCAATGTTCTAAATTGTAGTTAAGTTAAACTGAATCGTAGTGAAGATGTATATTCAGCAATGAAATAAACAACTGTATTGAAAATTTGGTCCAACACAACTTACCATACGACCAATAGAGGTGTCTCTGGAGAACTCGTAAGAGGATAAGAAGGAAAAAAAAACGAAAAACGATTATTTGGGAATTATTATTATTATCTCATCTTCCTTTTCCCTCTTTTTACCTTGCGGTGTCGAGGGTTTATTACTCATCGGACCTAAACAGTTCACAGGATAAGGTGATCAGCCCTATGCCCCGGTGTATCCTATGTCCGTAGTGGTGTTGAGTTCTCAAGACCGGTTTGCCTGCTTTGCGGGATGAAAAACTCCAGATAAACTGGTGAGAAAAACCTTACTTCCCACGCCCAAGACCGGCTAACTTGGCTATGGCCGAGGAAGATCCTTCAGCTCCTCACGTCACCGACGGGAATCGAACCTCGGACACTCCTTCCCAAGGCAAGTGGTTGTGAAGTGCAATGACACTAGGCTAACGTGTGGATATTATTATTATTATTATCATCATCATCATCATCATCATCATTAATAATATGGTATCGCTGCTCCCATTTTTCATAGTATTAAAGTGGTTCCGACTCCTGTTTTTAATTTCAAAGGGTTCCCAAGTAACTCTACTTGTCACGCCGAAGACAGTGATATAAAATTCACCGAAATCGGCTAAGAAGAAACCAAATTTTGAAGTGCTGAAAAATGAACAGAGAGGACCGTGATGAACAACATGCAAAGAAAAAAGGACGTCTCCATCTTTACAATCATAGTACAGTTGCTCAAAGGAAGAAAGGTGAGATATGAAGTGTATCAATTGCCTGAAAGATTTATCGTCCGATGGAAATCATAGGAAATGCAGTAGATTTCTACACTTTACTTGTGCCAGCCCTTCAGAAATAACCTGGCAATGCAATGCAACACGCAAGGAATGGAAGTGCCTACTCTGTAGGAAGAACAAAGAACCGCACCTAAGGCAGCCACTCACGACGCATTTGATTCTACCGGAGGAAAAAATCAGACGACGAACTGAACAGACAAAAAATGACAGGTCAGTCTGATAATTTGAACTCCTTAAATATACTAATAGAAAATGGCTAGAGACTATAAAAGGCAGCTTAGTAGATCTTGTGCAAGAACTGATTGACAAACAGAATGAACAAATAACAAAAAAATTTAGCGAATGTGAAGATTTGGACAAACATAATATTTTAGCAGTGATAAAAGTGTTGAAAACAGTAAAATACATTAAAATCAGCATTAACACATTAACTGGCAGGCAACACAATTTGATGAAAGAGACATATGCACTCCATCAAGAACTTGATTCCCTTAAACTACAATAAGAACGTTTAAATCAGAAACAACATAAAGAAGATATTGTCATTAACGGTCGTCCTGAAACTGCACCTACAGAAAACCGCAGAGACGCAGTTTTAAAATTAGGCCATGCAATTGATATCCCCCTGCAGCTTAACGCATTCCAGACCGTACATCGGATTCCTAGGAAGAGCAAAAAACAAGGCTTGCCATAACCTGCACCAGTCATAATTCATCTTACAAGCAAGTCCACAAGAGACAATCTCATAAAAGCCAGCAGATAGAAAAAACCAGTTGCCAAGGACTTGAACGCATTGCAAGACAATACACCAATCTTCCTATCCTAATATTTAACACCATTCAACCAGAATCTGTTGTACCAAGTAAGAGAAGCAAAAACAGAAACAAATTACCAATTTTTCTGGATCAGAGATGCCAAGATATTCTTGAGGAAGTCACAAACTTCAAAACCGATACAAATCAAAAGTCATAAGATATAGAAAGACTGTCAAAGTGAAACAAAAGTCTCCTAATTAGTTTAAAAAGAAGACCACAACAAACATGAATGTGAACCATCAATATAGATGTAATAATACCAGAATATATCGGCAATTTCAATTTGATCAGACCTTTCGGATCACTCATTTGACCTCTCAAACATTAGCCTACTTCCAACACAGCAATCAAATCAATACAAAATATCTAACCGGTGTCATCCTCAGATAGGCTTATTAAAAAGCTTCGAGGATGTAAGCTGAGACATTACACCTCAACCGAGATTAACAGAAAAATAAAGTATTTATTACATCGAAGTGCTGTAGTTACAGCGCTTAAATACATTAAATGCAAAAATTGTAAAATATATATAACTTATTCCTTTTGTCATTGTTAGGCCGAGAACCTTTCAGACTACCCTCGTACAATGTATAAATGCTGTTAAAACTTTAATCTTATTCAACTGCAAACTATAAATTACCATCTATAGTAACTATTATTAACACATTATATAGAAAAAGAAAATTTGTATGAAATTCATTGTTACAAAAAATAGAACAACATGTTTTCTAAATGCATAATATGCAATCATAATTTTAATTAAAAAATCATTAAATTAAAAATAATATATTATTATTATTAATCTTCACATCCTTAAGAACAAGATTAGAAGTCACTTAAGAACTATATAATGGAGACCTCAAATATAGGCGAACATATCCAGTCAGACAAAATAAACTTCAAGGTCTTTGACTCTTTGAAGAAATCGTCAGACAACATTTCCACCAATACCAACTTCACTATCATGCCAGTATAAAAAACACTGGCTTACGTTAATAACACTGCTCAACTACACCTTGACAAACATAGATGTGCTAATACTAACCGAAGTTGCAATAAACGACACAGAAATTTACGCTTACAACATTAATAATTACCAAATCTACAACTTATGTACACCAAACAAAAGAGGAGGTGGCATCGTGGCATTTATCAAAGAAAAATACAATGTGACTGAAAAACAAACTCATTTCGAACACGCGGAAACACTTATTTTGGAAATCACAAATAGCGAAAATCATCGTACCAAATACATAATAAACACAATATATACAGAACCCCAGATAATAATCCACTCAGCTTTCTGCAGGAGTTAGCAGCATGGTTAAGCGGAATCGAATCCCATAGAACACATAGGCTCATCCTAATAGTAGACATTAACATAAATACTCTTGACCACGCTTCTTCAACTAACAAATGCCTTGATATACTAAGTCAGTACAACATAAACCCTACCATTAACTCCCCAAGAAGAGAAGAAATACTCAATAACTCACTAACACAATCATGCATTGATCATATCAACATACGGGCTCCCATCCATACATATACATCATCAGTAATTAACGTTAAAATTGCAGATCATTACTTTGTCTCAACTTCGTTTATTTTATTACGTATTAGCATATTCGTTTTATGCTAATATGTAATTACCCCCTCTCTCTCATCACCACAAAAAATCAACAAATCTCGATCATAGTAAAGAGTATTTTCGATAACGTTGTAAAAAAAACAGACTGGAACTGCCTACTTAAAATAATGATCATGTAACATCATATGAGAATTTTCAACTAAAGTTCACTGAAATATACAAAAAAAAACCTACACAAACGAAGCAACAAACAGACAATAATCCATGGATAAATGGTGACATACTAAATATATTGCAGTAAAAGAAAATCTATCGAAAAAACTAAAAAAGTCACCCAGTAACACACATTTACAAACCTTATACAAAAACACAAGAAATCAACTAACAACAAAAATTCGTAGGGCAAAAAGACACTACTACTTCCAAAAATTCATGGAATATAACGACAACATGAAGCAAAAATGGAATACACTCAACGAATCAATAACTCGAAAAAAGAAAATTTCAGCACAAGCTTTTATTGAAAAAAAAAAGGGTTCGGTCAGGATACAAACCAAGAGGAACTAGCATACTCATTCAACCATGAATTAACAAACAAAATCACACAACTCAAAAAAGACAATCTACCAACGATCAACAAAAAACTACCGACAAAACGTCACCAACAAACAATGTGTTTTCCACGCCTAACAAAACAAGAACTGAAAGAAGCACTCTTACAGCCAAACCAAAGACCACTCCAGGAATAGACAAAATAAGACTCACAGACCTTTTATCACACTTTGAACAAATCAATCCAATACTTTTGAGAAGACTCGTGAACACAATATTCGAACCTGGCATTGTTCCACAACAGCTAAAAACTGCAATAATTACGCAAATTTACAAACATGGTAAAAGAAACGATACTCAGAACTACAGACCAATACCTACCCTACCAGTCATTTCAAAAATTCTAGAAAAAATAACACACATACCAGACTACACAACTATTTACTGAAGTACATCATCATCTCACAAAACCAATAGGGCTTTCAGAAAACAAATAGCACCATTACTTTATTAGAAGACATCGCCGACGCAATAAACAAAGCTCTCGACAAAAACAAATACGCTGTGCTTATACTGCTTGACTTAACCGAAGCATTTGATACACTTGAACATGACATACTATTCACCAAACTATACTCAATAGGTATAAGAGGAACACTGCATACATGGTTCAGGAATTACCTCTCAAACAGAACACAAGTAACAAAAATTGATACATGTCACAGCAGGGGTATACAAATAAAACACGGTGTCCCTCAAGGCACCCACTCTGTTCAACATATACATTAACCATGATCATAACCTGACCATAAGAAGTCAAATATTTCAGTATGCAGATGACACCGCAGTACTAGCAATCCAGACAGACATCAACACGGATCTCTGCAAAGCACGACAAGCCCTAAATGAAGTCACAACATATTTCTACCAAAACGCAATTGTAATCAACGGCACCAAAACACAGTTGTTAATAATATCCAACCAGAGAATCATGTGCCCCGCACCACTACCGATACACTGTCACACATACCGCTGCATTAACAACAAAAAACCCTGCCAATATCCCGAAATCAAACCTGTAACACATACAAAATACCTTGGTCTTTACATAGATTGTTACCTTAAATGGACAAAATATATAGAATACCTACATACCAATCTCCTCATCATCGCAGCGAAACTCTTCCAAGTAAGACATTATTCCATTTAAGGTGACAATCTATGTAAAGATTGTCACCTTAAATGAAAAAAACACCTATATCACGGTATCTGCAAATCCCTACTCATATACGATATAATAGTCTATGCAAACACTCACCTAACAAAATTAGAAATATTACATAGGAAAATGGTGTGAACAATGAAGTGGACACTTATTCACAACAGCCAATATCCGACCAGCACATGGCGATACGTAAAATCCTGAGCATTAAAAATCTGAAACACTACATAAATACTACTAAGGAATTACTTTAACATCATCTATCGAAACAACAGAAACAGATATCGTATAACACGACCCACAACAACTCTCTACATCGCTACACCCTTCAACAACTGATATAGGTCTTTGGTGAGATCACATCAGATACCCACGCTACTCAACAACCTACCAAGTAATTTAAAACACATAGACAACTACAGAACATTAAACACGAACTCTGGAAAATATACCAACAAACTTAATATACCATTAACATTAATATGCACATCACAAATCACCATCCAGCATCCGATGCCTACATTCCATCCATAAACAGTAAAAACAACATAGCGAAGGCTAATCCCACTCTCTTCATAAAAGCTAACCCAAGCTTCGAAGTAGGTGGGATTAATCTGCCTCACTTATCCACACGTAATATTCATAATCAAAGACTGCAAATTATGTTACAAATCAGTCAGTATGGTGTATAATAACGAAGATACAGATATTAAAAAAAGTACGTGAATTTGTATCCAAAGAAAAAATACTGAAAAGAAATAATGTGCCTTAAACTGAGTGTAGTATAATGTACAGCGCATCAAGTGTAATATTCATCAATTGTAAATTTGTAAATACTCTGTACGATGAAAATAGAAAAATTGTTATTTTATACATAATGTGTTAACATGCAAAAAATGTCTGTAATAATCATATCTATGTAATTTATCTGAGACATTATCGTATTATTATTATTATTATTATCCATTATTCAAAACTTCCGTGTAATTTTCATTGTTAACATTAGAAGAACACGTGTTGTAAATATAGATGCAAAAAAGTATGATTATCAAAATTTTAATTGAAATGAAATGAAATGAAAATGAATCACATATGCAGCACTTAGTGCTGAATTTTCTAAAAATTACAAGTTGGAATGCCAGTATACATGATTATTGTAACTGGGTAAATATTTCAGAAATGAATTAAAAAAATAAAAAAATTATTATTATTATTATTATTATTATTATTATTATTATTATTATTATTATTATTTTGTAGGCATATCCATGGAGTCTGGAGACCCAAATCAACCATCATATACACAAAGTCTATCATACTCTTCTTGAACTCATTAATAAAGTGCTTGCAACTGACTCTGATCACCCATTCCACTCATTCACAACTCTCCAAGCAAAAATTCTAGTCCTTATATCCTTACCAGCCACATATTTATTCAACTTTCAGGGATGATCTCTTCTTCTGGCCCCTCTAGCCAAGTGCTAAAATATTTTCCTTGCATCAATCTTATAAAACCCTTTAAGCAACTTAAATATTTCTATCATGTCACCTTTCTTATCTTATTAATCAACTTCTACAATCCACAAACCCTCAATCTGTCTTCATAGGGAACATTCCAAAGACCACTCACCATCTTGGGCGCTCGCCTCTGAATCTTCTTTTCAAGATATTCTACGTTTTACATTAATTGAGCGACATAGCTCTGCAATTTTAACACTCCATCTCTTTTGTTGAAAACTTTCTTGGATTAAGTACGACAGACCAATAATATTTTTAATGGATGCTTAATACCTAATGCTTAATGGATGCACCGAGCTACAAGTGATGAAAAAAAAGAGACTATGGTCGGTGAACGATATTGCAACGAAGTTCTTAAAGGTCATGTTCGATTCTGCTCTGGTGCTGTATGGGAGAATTCATTTTAATCGATGAGAGTGCCACACCACATCCTACATGAGCAGCAGAGATACATCTTGAGAACGAGGAAGATCGCAAATCCATAGAACACGTTTGGGACACAATACTCATTGTTGCTCGAAATTCCTCTCTGGAAAACAAACAAGGTCTTATCCTAGCTTTGAAGGTGGAGTGCGACAGTTTGTCTGAAAAACTCCTACATAACTTGGTGCTAAGCATGGTAAGATATTGTGAGAGCTGCATCAGTTCGGGGTGAATATATTCCATACCGAAATGTCTTTGTAAAGTTTGTTTTTGTAAGCACTGTGCATTAATTCTTTAAACGACGTCCTTAGGAAATTTGTAATTTTAGTGAAAAACGCTGGCAATAAATTTAGATCCAGGTGAAATTCTCATGAAAACTTTTCTCATGAAAACCATTCGCATGAAAAATTTTACAAATTTTTACGTAAAAAATTTTGATGTAAAAAATTTTTACAAATGATGTCTTGAAATATTCCATATAAATTACTGCCATAAACTGCATTAATTTTCACACTGTACTAAACTGTTTTATAAATATAAAAAAATGAAATAATGATCGAAGAGTTATTTTGCTGTGAGATGTTAAAATTTTTTTTGTTATTAGGAACATTGGAAAAATTTCGAATTCCATATTCTTAAATTACTTTAGGAGTTTTGAGTGACTTTTATTGGAACAAATGTCACAACTTAATGCTTATTAAAAACTGTTGTTTTTTCTAATAAATTTAAAGCTTATGGGTTCCATTATCCCAAACTTTGTATTACAGATTAAACATTGGACTTCTTCGAGTCAGTCGAGACCTCCGATAAGTAAAGCTGTGGTCTCACACACCCGGTAATACAAATCATACAAATCAAATCAATTCAGCTACCATCTGACCTTCAACTATTTTCTAAAATCACAAATTCTATTAAATTAGCTAAGATCTGAACTCTATAAATGAAGAATGTATTTCAATGTTGATATTTTGTAACAATTCTCGAAAGGGATTGTATATTTCATGGAGTAAAAATGCTACTGTTACTCCTCACTCATTATTAAATAAACAGTCTCTCATATCACGTATTCAATAATATACGATTTGTTTTACGAATATCAGTATCATTTATAATATAATGATAAATTCATTCAATTAAATTGGTTAAATTATTTTATAATAATAATGCTATAGAAGAGAGATGATGGCTCAAGGTCGTTGAATAAATTATAGCAGTTTAACGTTTCTCTTATCTTAATAAATATTGCAGTTAACACTGAAAGATAGTTTTGAAAACTACACGCAGTAACTCTTCTGTATCCTTGCATTTTAATCTCATTCAAATGAACCAGACATCGATGTCACTCACTTGATTTGAGGCAATAACCTCAAACAAAATCTACAGGAGGTGCACGATACGCATGTAACCCTTTGATTATCATACTGTCGAACTTTACTAACCTACTTGCAATAATTTGAAGGACCAATGTCAGATACAAAGTACAACTGGAATGACCCACATTTTGGTTTTAGTGATCATTTTCTCTGTATATATATATATGAACCAGAGCTCCCAACATCTACTCAATACTTTCTTAGGTAGCACAAGAGAAGGGCTTCCAGGACTGCTATTAAGAGAGCTATCATCATGAGAACAATCTTTGTAAGTATAGAACCGTTTCCTTCTATATATTATTAATAAGATAGAATTATAAGAAATCTTGAATGACTAAAACTCGAGTATGATATTAAATTATATATGAAAGATAAAAGAGTTGTTGCCACTTATTTAAATTTAAATATTTTATTCAATTAAAGATTTACTTTTGGAAGGTAATGAAAATCGAGATTTATGATGTGATTTCTACAATTTAAATTTTTTACAGATAGTTTTGGTGGTTATTTGTTTAGTACTCCAACAGACTGTAGGAAATCCTTATGGTGGTGGAAGAGGAGGAGGTGGAGGAGGCGGAGGTCGGAGAGGAGGAGGAGGAGGTCGTAGAGGAGGAGGAGGTAGGAGAGGAGGTGGGGGTGGAGGAGGTGGTGGAGGTGGTGGAGGTGGCGGAGGTGGCGGATTTGGAAAATAAAATATCCAGATTTATTTGGTAAGTCAATTTCACCTTAAGTATAGTGTATCATCCCTGACATGTTTATTCTAAATATTTTCGCTTTTTATGTAAAGGAGAGAGCGTAAAAGGAAAAATGTGTGAACATTTTATCAAGGCCATTCATTTGTTAGCCGGTCTCATACGAAGATTGCAGGGTTTTTTAACTCAGAAACTCTGGTTTTTCATCCCACAAAATAGGCAAACCACCCTATGAACACAGCAGAATAATCACATAGAAGACTAAGGGAATAAAGATTAATCACTCTGTTACATCAGAATGGTTTCAGTAGCCTGCAGGATATGATAGTGGGTCTATGGGTAAGCGTAAAACAGGAAGGAAGGGCTTAATTAACGTATCCCCTTTTTAACCAACGGGTTGGAGTTCAAATTTCATCATTGGAATGGATAATTATGAGTATCTTTATGAGGAAGATAAACTTTGTTTGTCTCCTGTTATAAGCCTACTTTTGTTCACTGGAGATCTGAAGTGGAGATCTCTAAAAGCCATTTCCAGACTATTGAAATATATATTAAAATAAATAAAATAAAAAACGAAATTGCTCAGCCCATCCAGACTACAAATGCATCTTATTCTCTTTCAGTTTATCAAGTAAATAAATAAGACATTTTAAATTAAGTTTGTGACCGATTAAGATTATTTCTGAAAGCGTAGTATGAAGTAAATAATTGTCATGATGACATTTCTCTAAAAACCACTGATATTTTGCCCGTGAAATATATAATACTCTTCAATTGCTAACGAAATTCTTATATGTGTAAAAGTGTAAAAGATGCCTAACATTAAATGATAGGCCGCTATATGAAATGAATGAACTGTTTTATTTTATAAAAATCAAAAATGGTTAAATCACAAATTTATATGATTAATACGATACGAAATTAATAAAATATATCTGCAAATACTCTGTAAATTTTATTATATTGTCCGGATTAATTTAAACTGTGATTTAAAATGTTTCTAATTCTTGTTTCCATTTCATTCCTTTCAGATAAAACCCAACTAAATATCCTGTGAGAGTACATGAGGAATCAATACCTGTTTTCTTTCGAAGATATTTAACCTGTTTACCTTTGAAGGATAGTTTAATATTTGAGATCTTCCAGAATTTCATATAATATGTAGATTCATAACGAGGAAATAGTGATCTAACACTTTTTGTCTTTTTATCGGAACATAATAAAGTTACATTTGAGACCATTGTGTTTTTAAATAGTGAACAAGAAATATAATATGATCGAGCCATCTTTGAAATTTAAACTGTGAATGTAAATGTGACACAATCCGATTTGTGCCCAACCAACAGTGGGCATAAATCGGTTATGCTAATCGTTCTAAATAACAGTAAATCTCTTCTGCAACAACAGTTTTGGGCCATAATTTCTGCCAGCGTGGAAACATTTATCGAAATCCGCTTTGGTAGTGTGTAAATGTTTCTTCGTCTACTTTCAGTTTAATAGCCTCTACGTCGTCAGGTTTCTGCCCTTTCATAATGTTTCAAGCCTCAATAACAAACGAAATCGCAAGACAAGAAATTTAGTAAATGTAGATGTTGTTATACGTGTGGGATTACCGTTTTTTGAACTAACATTGCTGCTTCATAAACGTATACACGAAGCACGAACATGATTGAAAAGCGATTATTTATATCTTCGATTAAAGTAGAATAGTTCAGTCGCTTGCAAATAGCTCGTGTAATTCGAATTAAATTGTTCATGCTTTTATTAATAATTTTATTGTTGTTTGCTTACGTGTCATTTTGAACAAACGATATATTTCAGCAATCATTTCCCCAGTTTTAAAACAAAATTAATACAGACATATTGCTTCGTATTTTGGCATAAATCACAGAAAGCCAAACGGTTTAGAAGTAATTTGCCTAAATCTCCGAAGACCTGTTCAGATATGCTAAGTATGTCTGAACACTGTCACAATATCAAACATGTAGCTGACATCGATATACGCATCCAATTTAGTTACATTTTGGACGAGTGGAGCTGTTTCATTTTTAATTTTGCTTAGATTACTTACGGTTCAGTACAGAAATGAATATGAAAAAAGTGATCAAGATGCAAAATATAATACATTATACAATTTCAAGCATACATTATGCAACATTACGCCAGATAAATGCACCATCTAAAGTACATTATATGTAATTTATTCTTAACTGTAATTGTAACCTGAAATGAACTCCGTGGAAAGCTAATTTGCTAGCTGTGAGTTATCTGGAAAACAAAACCCGTGACTTACAAAACCAACTTCGGTATTAGATGTTTGCTGTTGCCGGTATTTCAGTTCTTCCTCATGAAAACAAATAGAGACTTAACAAACACGATATTACTCCTTATGAATGCGTGTATAGATTATAATGTTCATTGACAATCTGTATGTTCATAATATGTATCTTAGTTCCGTATATTAACCTTTATCCCATTTACTAGTCAAAGCACGTCGTAGTCAAAGCAGCTTGCTTTGTGATATTTCTAACAATGATTCGAAAGAAAGATTTATATTTACATATAAATTTTCTCGCGACTGTGCACTTCACAAATTAAGTATCGTCAAAATTTGTTATTGTTCGCAATAACTAGTGTTATAAAATTTTCTAGAGCACTTTTGAAAAAAAAAAAAAAAAGCTATTTCTGTGAGATTCTGAAATATCTGAAGATTTTTTCAATAATCTGTGACTAGCTTTATCTCTGTGGCATTCAATATCAGCTTCATGTTCAGTGATTGACAGCGCTGATATTGTGTTCACGATACTCAACGAACATTATTCACATATTAATTGGATAGATTCACTGCGCGTAGTCGATCATTCCCTATAACTTCATCTACAGTGGTTACCGTACAGTCTCATGTGACACACGAAATATCACGAATATGAGCTTTACTGCACACCTTCATTACAGAAATGATGTCTAGTATAAGCAGATTTAATTTAATAAATTTGACCAATCAGGTTAATCTAGTATCGGTAATGTGTCACAGTTAGGTAACATTTCATGCTTTTGATTTGATAACTGTTAATGTTATTCTTTACAACAATGTATGTGTTTTTTAAGCTTAAGTATATATATATGTTCAATTAAATTATGTTTAAAAAAACAACGTAAAAAGCATACAACATATTTTTTATAACTAAATTTTATTTAGCACAACAAAAAGAAATACATTTCTTAGATATATATAGTTCACAACAATTTTATCCATATTCCGAGTAATATTTAAAATTTCAGAAATGTTGTAGATATTTTCCGAATAATGTAGCAGAAATACAAATGCCTGTTTCTTCAAGTTTCTTCATGTTAAAAAGTATGCGTCTCACAACGTTTATCCTAGAAGAGAAAAATCGAAAAATCTGTTAAAACAAATTTAAATTGAATTCAAGTAAAGATTTGCATAATCATAGGTGTTTAATTTTGCATTATTAAATATGTTGCTTTTTATGGAATGAATTTACATAGAAAGATGGCAATGATAATTTCATTATACTAATCCGAATTGATGACGATATTAAGATTAGAACTTTTTACAGCTTAGAGTCCAAATATTTAAAAATGCTTTATTTTCTTTAAAAATATTCAAATTTACAAACTGCGTTTAAATTACAAATAAGAAAGTAACTGAGTAAATGAATTTGACTTACGGGAAGTATTTTCTAACAAACTATTTTCTAATTTAAACTGACTATAAATTAAAACCGGATTAAAAAGAGAGCTTGTTGAAATTTCAAAGAAATAATAATAAATCGTGAATAATGTTGCAAATGAAAAAACGTGAATTGAAAACAAAAATGAAACTCCGAGCTAAAACAAATAAAAACATATAAATTCATTTTATTGAATTTATATGTCATATGATTTATATGATTTTAAAATGAAACTCACTTATTTAAATAACCTGCAGTCACCTCATTTCCAGTTTTTCTTACCAGTGTAGCTTACTCTTCTTGAGCCACTTGGACTACCACTACTTGCTCCACTTATTCTAGCGCCTTTAACGACCACTCCTCTTGTTCTTGAACTTCCTCCTCCTCCGGTTCTTCCTGTATTACTGACACTTCTTCCAGATCCGACAAATCCTGAAGGATTTCCTACAACTTCATCTAGTACTAGACACGCTACCATTAAAACTACCTGCAAGAAATCGATTACAATACAACCGAAGCTCTAATGCACATTCACTGATATTTCAAATAAAAAAAATATTGAAATTAATGTTCTACTGGTATCATAATAATGATACGAACAGAACATTAATATAAACTTTTTTTATCATTATTATGAACGCATGTTAAAAATGAATTTGATAGAATCAGATTCCTTTTATAGGAACACTGGAATATCTGTTTTCTATAGACATCTCCTTCTTAATTAAAAGGAGATGTCTATACTTACGAAGAAAGAATAATCAACAGAGAGTAATGAAAATATACTTACGAAAAGGGTCTTCATGATGAAAGTCACTAGATTAATGGGAGTTTCTAATATTATTTATTCTCAAGATATTATTCTGACCAGCATTGAGTTTCCTGCCTTATATATTGTATAAATGACCATGAAAGCTATGAAACGACCATGAAATATACAGCAGCAGCATTAATCTGATATTAGACTGTGAGTCACTACAATCAAGTTGCTAAATTTCATTCAGGTTTCAATATATGAATCAGGATTGCGTAACACACGTGCAGCTTCCTGGTATGATTTCGTTTATGTTTCAATACACCTCACTGACGGTATGATGTCAAAACATTATAATCCAAGTAAATTTAGTCACATTACGTGCGCTGTCATTATTGAAATATTTAGAAAGGCGTTATTCAGTATTCAATAGACTGTGGTATTTTATTTAACCAAATCGAGAATTGCTGATTACTATTTGCGGAGAACTACTATATTAATTAGAAAATTAACATCCATGAGAAAAATGGTAATTTTGACATTTATAAATACATATTTTGAATTTTACAGCAACATTTATTTAAAATAATTACTGTTTCAAGTAATATGGTGACATTGTTTAGAAGGAAATAAACACTATCTACCAATTGTCCGGGCACCTCTGTTATTTTAAGTTATGGAATATTCCAGGTACAGATAATAGGAAGCAGTATTTCATCGTAGCAGTTGAATACAGGTGATATGACAACACGAATGAACTTAATAACTTCGAGAGACGTGTCATCGTGGGCTGTCATATTGGTGGTATGTTTATACGTGCCATTGCCGCTCAACTGGAGCCTACATAATCAACGCTTAGCGATGTGATCAACCGATCGAGATGTTCTGGCAACGCTAGTGCAGGAAAACACCTAGGCTGACTGCCGAAAATGACTGACAGGGAGAGGAGGGTGTTAAAACGGGTGGCACGCAAAATCTGGCTTCAATCGTCACAGACCATCCGTGATGAGTTCCAGAGAGCGAGTAACATCACTGTGAGCACTAATAATGGACAAAAGAACTGGTTTTCCACGGATGAGCAGCTGCACACAAGCCAAACATCACATCACAACAACAACAACACACCGATCAAGGCATCTCGTCTGACCTGGTGCAAAGATCGTGTGAACTGGGTAATTGACCAGTGGAAAACGATATTCTGGAGCGATGAATCAAGGTTCACCTGTTTCCAATCTGATGGCGGGGGGGGGGGAGAGGCAGCGTGGTGAACGCTTGCTACCACAGTTGTTGTACGCACAGTAGAGTTTGGTGGTGGTGGAATAAGAATGTTAGGTGCTTCAGCTGGTTTGGAGTGAGACCACTCTGGAGCGATTCACACCAGTCGTTGTCAGTCGTTCCATGAAGGCAGCTCAGCACTTTGATATTCTGGATAATCAGGTGCTGCCTACAATGTGTAGTTTTTATGGAACAGCGATGATTTCTGATGGTGGAACAGGCCACTGTAGGAATAAATGCATGAAAAGTATGAAGAAGAAGATGATGATGACGTCTGTCATCATCATCATCGTCTTCATCATGAGTGGGTTAGGTGATTTCATACTGAAATCACCTAACCCTCATTCTGCGAAGTACTATGAACGGTCTTTGTCCAGGACGGGGTTCGAACCGATGTCTCCTCAGCTAAAGAGCATAGCGATTCCGACTGAGTTACGGAAGCTCAGGTATTGGCCTATTGCTATATTATTGCTGGTTATCTAATACATTGATATTTTGTGATTGAAGTTCTGGATTTTGGGGACAGTTGGAATTGAGAGTTCCTGTTCTTATTATATTTTGATTATGTTATATGCGGATGACTATTCTTGGGACTTTCAGGCCATCATTCTTGTTGAGTTTAGGTGTAAGGTATTATCATCTTATAAAGAAAGAAAAAGAAATGCGTCCTTTTCCATTAATTTCTTTGGCATGTTTTAAGTGTCTGATCAGAAAGTGCTGATTTGACATAATTAAAGAACCTGAAGCGTTCTTCTTTTTTTTATTGGGAATGTGCAGATTGTTTCCTCTTATATCATATAATCTATGGTAAATTACTGGTACTTTGGATTTGGTATACTCCTGGTGGGGACCTGCGAAAGGCGAACTTCAGACTAACAAAGTAATTTGTTTGATTTTTGTAGGTGGTGTAAATGTAGCCTTAACATTGGATTTGCATAGTATTAATGACAGGAGTGTCCATAGTGTTATTCAAACTCCTTTTTTATTTATGAGTGTACTGTTATTATATTCATGTTGTTTTATCTAATCCGGAAAATAATAAAAAATATACTTTCACACAACATGAGACCTCTGATCATATGAATTAACAGAAATACAAACCAAGAAGAGCATTCAGGTTGACATCACACACACACACACACACACACACACACACACACACACACACACACACACACACACACACACACACACACACACACACACACACACACACACACACACACACACACACACACACAGAATTAAGATTTCCTTTCACGACTGAAACAGAACTCACAGCTTTCGCCAATGGTGGGACAGCTTACAGTTAGAAGTAACGGCCAACGAAGAACTCTTTAAAAATTATGGAGT
This sequence comes from Typopeltis vanoorti, assembly GCF_054136105.1. Classification (NCBI taxonomy): domain Eukaryota; kingdom Metazoa; phylum Arthropoda; class Arachnida; order Uropygi; family Thelyphonidae; genus Typopeltis; species Typopeltis vanoorti. The sequence continues at coordinate 111,611,832 of NC_143553.1, forward strand.
AGGCACGTGAGAAGAAAGTTACTTTCACTGACAGCAATTGTAAAGTGCTCCATATCTCAAGTAAAAATCAAAACAATCTGTAACAGTCTCCTAAACGGGAATTTTAGAAGTTACCAGGGAGTTAAAATACCTAAGCGTAACAATAGATAACGAATTTAACTTCAACAAGCACATCTCATATATTGCCGAAAAACTTACAAATAGTAAACTCTCTAGCGAACACGGCAAGGATAAACTGGGGGTTAGACCAAAGAGCGCTGAAAACAATATATACTGGCGCTATACTACCACTGATAGCTTATGCTGCATCCATTTGGAAATATACACTAAACTCTAAGTGAATCTGACAAAAGTTATAGTTCAATGCATTATAGCCATATAAATATTAAATTACAGGATACAGGATAATATATTTTGAGGCAGCTTGCTGATTGCAGCACTAACACCAATCTGTCTGAAAATACAAGAATTATCTCTTATATATGATGTCACTCCAGGAAGATATAATGAAAGTTACAACATCGATCCAAATTGCTACGAATGCCCGCTTCTCTACAGTAAGTGGCCTCACCCAGCAAAGAGAACATATATTAAGTAAAAGGAAAGCTCTGAAAGCGACGATTTCCTAATATACAGTGACGGAAGCAAACCGAAAGGAACGCCGGTTGTTCTTTCAATGCATATAACAGACAGTTCATTATATAAGAACGCTGATCTAGACTGCATCCCCTCTGTTTCAACAACCAACAGAACAGCTTGCTGTCGTTCATTCGCTTACATATTAGAACTCAACACCTCTCATTAAAAGACTTCAACAATTTGCTATAAAATCACTTGTAGAAGAAATTAGCCTAAACTCGTTGGAAGAAGTAGAATGAAAAAAATCTAAAACAGATAAACAACAAAACAGTTTCTGCCAAGTATCACAAACAGACTCTGGCTGATAATAGACGATATCTCTCTAGGTTTAATCACGGTACTTAATCTTCCATGTCCCTTTAGTACTACTAAAGGGACATGGAAGAATAAATCTCTGTTTTGACCGGTGTCAAAACAGAGAATTACATTTAGGAACAAATTTTCGATTTGTAATAGAGAGAACGCTTAACTGAACCCTATATACCTGTTTATCAGGAAGTCCACTTCTGTGAAATAGAATCATGCATTGAAATATGTCATAGTATTCTGGCATTTTTTTCTAAAAATAATTCATCTATTTAATGCAATAGTAATTCATAACTTCCTGCTTCGTTCAGGATGCACATCACTTTCTATGCATTATTTATGTATATATTTATTCAAGTTAGAAATGGATAAACTATTCGAAAATTGTTTGATGCTCTTTACATTAATCATTGTATTTAGATTGCACCTTACAGAAAACGAACAGCTCGGAATAGAGAAGTTGTTTGTTATCAACTCTCACCAAACGCAAAGCATGATAAAAACGCATCGTATTTTGATGGCGATTGCAAAAAAAAAAAAAGATGAAAGTCAAACAGGCGGTGAAGGTATCTTATATTACTCTGATGTAAGATATACTTTCGTATATTATAATAACGACACCACACAACATCCGAAATTTTATCAGATTATTATTATTATTATTGTTTTTTTTTGGGGGGGGGGTCAATAAAAGTAAATAAATATTTCTATATTGTGTAAAAAGAGTTATTTTAGCCGACGTCTTATTATTCTTTGCAAGATCATTTTTAAAATACGTTGTTATATTCTGCAAATTTTTTTTTTATTTCCAGCCGTTACTAAATGCATAGGTTGATAACAACGCATCGAATTTTATGATTCCAACCGCAGAAAACTAAAGAAATGCAAATAGTAATCAGAGGTTCCTTATCTTGCTCAGATGTAAGACAATTTATTAATAATATCATAAAGGAAAACCCAAAAGCACACAAATATTTACCTTCTAACTTTTTTTTAATTCATACAAATTACTATTACTCAATTAGTTTTTTACGTATAAAAAACTAATTAAGTAATACTCATTGTAAAAAAATTCTCCATTAGCAAAAAAAAAAGGTTTAAAATACTATATTTTATAAGCATTGTATTAAAGAATACAATAATTAGAGTTTTTTGAAATAAATAGTGCAAAGCCTTGAATTATCACGGAAATTCAAAACTTTTTATAATAAGAAACAACAACATAAATAAGCGAATTGTGATGTATGTTCAGTATGGTAACACATAAACAGATTCTGGTATTACCTTGAAGAAAAAGAAAACGTAACAATTTCTAAATAATGTAGTTATTGTTATTCCTGCTTAAACTTTTCTTGTTCTACACAGAAAATATCCATACCTTCAAACTATCCTTATTTGTTTAGTTATGGAGTTTTATTTTCTACGACAAAATCGCCTGAAATTGTTGTGAAACACTTAACGCGGTAATCAGAGAAAGACGCTTCCTGACCGACTTTACCCTCGTAATTGCCACTTAATTGCTAAACCCAGATACATTTCCTGAATAACTGATATTTCCAAACAGAAAGAAGACTCCTCTCTCTCTCTCTCTCTCTCTCTTTCTCTCTCTCTCTCTCTCTCTCTCTCTCTCTCTCTCTCTTTCTCTCTCTCTCTCTCTCTCTCTCTCTCTCTCTCTCTCGTATAATTCAGAGGTTTCCAAAGGAACAAGAAGTTACTGATGTCGTTATTAATTGGCTGGGTGGCGAAACCAAAATTGGTGAAGAAATCGCTCACACTTCTATCAGACCATGGATTCGTTTCAAAACAAAGGAAGACCGCGAACTTTGTAACCCATTTGCACTGACTCAGCAGGCATTGGTAATGGTCAACTGCACCTGCGGTGTAGTGTCCTAAATTTTCACCCGTCTCGCAGGTGCTTCTTGGGTATATAAAGGCAAGTCAGTTCAACGCTTGTCAGAATCAGTTGCGAGGAACTAACCAACAACAGCTTCACTTACCTTCCGCATCAGAAGTCGTGCATCATGAAGGCAACACTTGTAAGTATAAAATCCCTATTTCAATAATCCTAATATCTTGAAACGTAACAGTTTCATACTGAAATACTCTTATCGTATGGTTTTAAATATTTAATTCTGTTCAATACTGCATTGAATATGTAAAATGAAGAACGAACATCGGAAAAATGCGAATACCATTTCTTGGATTCTACTTTAAGATTTATAAAAATAAAATACCTACTTCCCCACCTTAGAAAGCTAAAGCTATAGCAATATATTTCATTAATATTGATTTTCGTTTAGATTAAAAGCTTAGGTGCAGAAATTAAAATGATTAGCCTGAAGTTACAAACTCATTTATCAGTTGAGGTGATGTAATCCTACTTAATTTCTAGTTGAAGAATAATTTTAACAATCATTAACTATAAGAATCAGGTTTATGTAAAACAGAGCCTTCAATCCTATAGAAGATCGGAGTTAACCAAAATAATGATTCAATGAAAATGTCGACGCAGTTAAAGTAGAGACAGCTACTCTTCCGTTTGAATGAATGAATTTGAACTTTCAAGACACTAATAAACTCTTATTTTCGGCACTTGTTGAAACAACTTTTACGATGGAAAAAATATTTTATTATTATCACCTTAATAACCGATACATACTAATTACTAAAGTAATAATTAAACGTAATGTTGCACAAATAAAATGAATTAACAGAGAATTTATGAATTAGCAAATATTTCTTTAAAACGTTTTTCACATTTCTTAACATTTGTTTATGTTCCAACTACCTAACAGAAGGAATGTTTTTATCTTTCAGGTTATTTGTCTTGTGATGTGCCTAGTAATCTATGAAGTCATAGGCAATCCTTATGGAGGGTGGGGTGGCGGCGGAGGTGGAGGAGGAAAAGGCGGCGGCGGAGGAGGAGGTAAAGGAGGTGGTGGTGGTGGTTATGGAGGAGGTGGAGGAAAAGGAGGAGGAGGTGGCTGGGGAGGAGGAGGAGGTAAAGGAGGTGGCGGAGGAGGATGGGGAGGTGGAGGTAAAGGTGGTGGAGGAGGAGGAGGAAAAGGTGGTGGTGGGGGCGGAGGTAAAGGAGGTGGAGGAGGAGGATGGGGTGGTGGTGGTGGTGGAAAAGGAGGTTGGGGAGGAGGAGGTGGAGGTGGTAAAGGCGGATGGGGAGGTGGAGGCGGTGGTGGAAAAGGAGGAGGCGGAGGTGGATGGGGTGGTGGAGGTAAAGGAGGCGGAGGAGGAGGAGGAAAATGGGGAAAATGAAGTCATCAGAAGTTCCTCAGGTGAGTAGCTTTCTTTTCCACTGAAAAATAATCGTAATCCTAGTATCGTTGCTTAATGATATTATTATTTTGTGTTCAGAATGTGTTGCGCCTTTATTACATGTTCTGGAGGAGATAAATAATCCGGAAAGCTGGAATTGTGTATTATGCAAATCGTGGAATGTTTTTAATAACAGGCATTTATATACGTTCAGTAACTAATATCTGAATGAGCATATTAACTAAGCCTCCTTGAATAAAACATGAAGAGTATCTTTAAAATAAACAAAACATCTCTTTCTTTTAATGAAATCTCCGTGTGTTTAATAACTACTAAAATTACTAATAAGGACATCGTTCTTTTGCAGAATATAAATGTCAATACCACGTGAAGAACCAAACAAAAGATGTTCCTACTCTTTCTTTCAGTTAGAAGTAATGTTCCAAAGACAATGGCTCATCGGAAAGTCAAAAGGAGCTTTAATACTATTTGACAACTCAAATTTGCCGAAGATCAAGAAAAATGAATTTCTTTCTGTTACGCTGTACTGAATAAATTACATGTTACCGTAATATGTGTCGAATTTCATCCTTCTTTAAAAGTGTTACATAAGAAACATTTTCCTTATTATGATGTTGTAAAGTAGAGAAAAATTTAGGGATAACGGAAAGTAACATTCGAATGGTGCAAATGAACTCTCATACACACGCCGTAAAATAATAATATTTTATTCCGTTCCAAGTAGTGAATTATGGATGGATGTCGCTATCCAACTTGGCTAAAGGATACCAATATCTACACTCTAAGAATTCAAATATTTATTAAGTCGTGTTGAGCAGACACAGTGAAAACGCTTGCAACATAAATGCTTTGTTGTATTTACTGATATTTACTGCAGTACAATAAGAATCATGCTGGGCTATGTTGTTACTTGGAAGGAACGACCTAAGTTTGAACACGCATGGCTCACATATCACTTTTCATGGTGTTAGTCGTAGTTCTTTCGCACTATATACCTCCTGTTACTGCACGGAGTTCTCCGTTTCCTCCAGCGATCGGGTATCAATATTTCTAGCTACGAATTGTCTTGTTATTCTGTGAAAACGTCTCTCTTTTCTCTTTATAGATCCTTCAGAAGTATTACGTCCATTCCCTGATTCAGCAAAAGTTTCTCTTTATGATCTCATGGTTTCCAAAATATTTTTATGATCGCTGATCAACTAAAGCAGCTATCCAAGTCTTGATAACTGACTCGATTAAGAGTAAACTTTTAATTTTTATAAATCATGTTACCACCAAACAAGAAAAGTTCTAAAGTTAAATAACGATTACTAGGTGTAGCCAATAAGGGAATGGACTTATCGTTTATAACGAAAATGCCAATCAGATTTTCACTGGAATAACTCAATAATTTGCTGACGGATTTCAGCTGCTTTACGTTCCTCGCATTCAAGAACGGATAACCGACCTAATTTCACATGCGGCGGGCGATACGATTTTCTAAGAGATTATAAACACACTCCAAGTAACGTACGCACTGCGAGAATGTCTGAAAATGGCACCAATGCCTTGCTAACCAATCAACAAATTCAGCACGCATGCGCACCATTGCGATTGCACGCTGCAATGAAAATATTTAAAAACGGAACTTACTTTCTGGACATCTCTCGTATTATATGATATATTATATTATATATCGTATTCGTGAAGGTAACAGATGCAGAAATGGTTGTTCAACTAATGAGTTCCCATTTTGTTAAAAGCTATTGAACTGATGTTGGAAACAATGAGCTCACTGCTAATTCTCAAATAAATGAAGAAACTCAGGTGTAAGAAGAGGAGGTATCAGAGCACTCTCACAAAGTGAATAAGAATTCAGCAATAGGGTCTGATGGGATACAAGCACGTGTGCTAAAAGTGTTCAGCTGAGCTAGCTATTCCTTTGAATAGGCTGTTTAATAATGATCTCAGGACAGGAAAATTCTGCAGGAATGGGAACAATGCATAGTAATTCCATTGTATTGTGGAAAGCTCGATGTATCCAACTATCGACGAGTTAGTATCTCAGGAGTGGTGGTGGAGATTTTGGAAAAATTAGCTACAGCTCGCATTCAGAAATGGGTTGAAGTGAATCGCTACTTTGCAATGAACAAAGTGGGTTTTCTAAGGTAAGGTCATATTTTAGCAATTTACTCACATTCTATAACAATGTTACCTGTAAACTAGACAAGAGGAATGGGTACACCATGATATTTTGGATTTCGCTAAGGCTTTTGGTAGAATACAGCATGGTACACTGTTGAATAAAGTGGAGAATATGGGTTTGGGTTATAGAATATTAGCGTGGATAAGAAGATGAATGATTCACAGATATAGAAAAGTGGTATATGGGTGATTTGGGTCTGCAAGATTAAAGGTAACCGGTTGTGTACCAAATGGATCAGTTCTTGGTCCACTGTTATTCAATGAGTATATTAATGATATTGGGAAGGATTTGACAAGCGACATTCAGTTTTTGTTGATGATGAAAAGATAGGTAGGTTAATCAGGAATGCTGCTGATATGCAATACTTTTAGAATGGTTTGAATAGGCTGGAATAGTGGGCATGGGAAAATGGATGTAATTTCTATATCAGTAAATGTAAACTCATTCACTTTGGCAGGATTAGAAATCCAACGTCGTATTATATTTGTGGTATTATGCTAGAAGTAAGTGATGAGGCTAGGGATCTTGAAGTGTTAGCAGATAGGAAGTTGAAATTCAGGTACCATGTAGCAAAGATTGCAACTACATCTCAAAAGAAAAATTGCAATGCTGAAACGAACTTTGACATATAAAGATAAGGATGTCATTTTGCCTCTTTATAAGGGCATTGATAAGTCCTCACTTGGAATATTCTACGAGGGTCTGGCCTCCTCGTTTTCTGTTGTGATTCTGATATAGTGAAGAGAGTGCAAAGGACAGTGTTAAAAATATTAGAATTTTGAAATACGGATTCTGAAGACATATTTAGAATTTGTAGACTAAAGATAATAACAGGAGAAACAGGAGAAAGAGGAGTGATATGATTGAGACTTACAAACTTCTGAAAGGTTCATACAGGCTTTCAGTTGATGGAATTTTTCAATTTATGGAGGTGGGGAAATGACAAGCGAACATCCTTGGAACCTGAGAATGAATGCCGCTAAGAAGGTGAGGGCTAGATTTTTCTCTCCATAGGGTGGTGCGTGATTCGAATGGATTGCCATTGGATATTGTGAGTGCATGCAGTATTGATGAATTCAAGAATAAGTATGATGGCTGGTGCTTGTAGTTTGTGGCCTCCTTCGATGAGTCTCTGACTCCCTGGAGGTCTCTCGTAATAATAATAATAATAATAATAATACTAATACTAATAATAATAATAATAATAATAATAATAATAATAATGTACATAGTATATACTTAACACACAGAATACAACATAGATGTGTATATAACACAACACACAATTCATCAATCATGAATTTATTGGTCATGTATATAAAAAAGTAAATAAAATGTACACGGTAATTGAAAATATATATATTACAAATATGAAACGAAAGATCTATACTACATAGAAATGGCTATTTTCTTAAGTACCCACTAGTGTGTTTTGAATGCCTGGCTTTTCATCTGATTTAGATGAATTAAATTATTATGACATAAATAATGTATATTCTGACGCAGACGTATTGTGATAGATCTAGACTACTGCATGTTCTTGTTTTGTTAAATTGAAAGTTTACCCGAAACATAATTGAGATAATACATTGTTGATAAGTACAAAGTTGTGAACCCGAACAACCATAAAAGACCAAATTGCAAGGGAATTAAAATCAAATTGTAAAATAAAAATTAAATTTAAAGATTAAAAATACATGCCAAATTTTAAAACCATTTAGGAATAAATAATCTATTGTCATAATGAAACCACTATGAAAGAATAAATGAATGAATGAATGAATGAATAAAATGATTTAACATTGCGGTTTAGAGGATATGATTTTACCTTACAAAGTTGTGAAAGGTAGAACGAGAAAGATAAAGACATCGAAATAAAGATTCTAAACTTTATTAATAATTTTGTTAATTTATATTACAGTTTATTGGTTTTATTATTACGTGCCCTTGTTTCGTATTCCTAACTCTTATTATCGATTATAAATTGGCCTATTATATTACAGTTATCCCCCATCTTATGTCCGTTGGAGTTACGTCCTTTCGAATATACGTCCGTAATCCAATGCGCTGTTATCACCTCCCATGATGCAACAATGCATCATGGGAGATGATAACAGCGCATTCAACGGTAATTTCAGTCAGCAATCGGCAAGTGTCTTCAACAGCTTCTCTGTTGATTTGAGAAATAGGTTATTTTTGTGTTTATCGTTAAATGTTTCGCGATATTTTGTGCAACATGTTCCCCTACACGTCCAATCAAAAAACTTAGTGAAGAACCATAGAAAAAGAGGCGAGAAATTGATCTTGAAACGGAGTTGCAAGTTATAAATAAACATGAAGCTGGTAAGCCGGCCAATGTGATCGCCCATGACTTCAGATGTTATCATTCTACAGCGACGGCCATTTTGAAAAATAAGGATAAAATCGTACAGGATGTGAATGGATCTGCTTCCATTAAATCGAAATCGACAAGGTCCTATCGGTGATATGGAAAAGCTACTTGCATCATGGATTGAGAACCTGAACCAAAAGCGCATAACCCTTAGCACTATGACCATAATCGCTAAGGCACTAAATCTCTTAAACATGTTGAAGGAGAAAAGCCCGAGTACGAATTCAACAATTCTTCCGATTGGTTCATGAGATTCAAGCAGCGTTTTGAGCTGCATAATGTGAAAATGTGTGGTGAATCTGAAAGTACCGATGAGAAGCATGCAAGGAGTTTTTGGAGAAATTGGATAAAATTATCACGGGGGAAAATTATCTGCGACAGTAAGTATTTAATATGGATGAGACCTCTTTGTTTTGGAAAAAAATGTCCGAGTGGACATTCATCCACTAAAAGCTAAAATCGCACACCTGGTTGCAAAGCTCTTAAAGACAATATTGCGATTCTGTTAAAGGGTAATATGACTGGAAGAATTTGTAATAGAATTTGAAACTATTTGTAATATGGCACACTGAGAATCCACTAGCCTTCAAAAACATTAGAAAGCATACTCTTCGAGTTCATTATCGAAGCAATAAGAAGTCATGTATGACTCAAAATTTATTTGAGAATGCTTGAATCAATTGTTATGTGATTGAAATGGAAAGCTATTGTGTGAAAGAAAATGTAGAATTTAAACTTTTATTAATTCTAGATAATGCTCCAGGTCATCCACCTTACATCGGTGATCTTCACCCCAAGATCAAAGTCATGTTTATTCCTCGAAACACTACTTGATTAATCAAACCGATGGATCGGAGGGTTCTTTCAGTATTTAAGGCTTATTATCTAGGGAGAATTTTTTCCCAAACCATTTCTGCCACTGAAAGAAGTGATCAGACTCTCATGAAATTCTGCAAAGCATTCAATATTTAACTTGCGATTAAAAATATTGATGTGACTTGGGATGAAGTGACCTCTCAATGTCTGAGAAGTCTTGAAAAAAAAATGAAGACCTTTGAAAATTGATTGAGGAAATAGTGGGCCTAGCAAATAATCTGAATCTGGAAGTGAATGATGACGACATAGTTCAACTCATAGAAAGTGCCTGTGAAGAGTTGACCAACGATGAATTGGTCGAACTGAAGGAACGTGTTGCAGAAGCGGACAAACGAGAAGAGGAAGAGGAAAAAGAGAAAAGGAAGATGTAGTTAAACAATTCACAGTGTAGGATCTTGCAGAAATGTTCTCTGAAGTTAGCGATGTTTTCAAAATAGCTGAAGACATGGACCCCAATGTTGAACGCTACTTATTAGTAGAAAGGAAACTACGTGATGCGTTTGTTTGCTATAAACAAATTTATGATGAAAAGAAGAAGAGGAATAAGCAAAGCACATTGGACATTTTAATCAAAAAACAAAAGGTTACACTAAAAGAGCTGCACCCTGGTCCTTCACATAGAGAAGGTAATTAAGATGTGATTGCGGAGAAGGATTTTGGCTGATTATTCTCCTGTTTCATAGTGGTCGTAAAACACAGTATACAGTTTTATAAGGTTTAAAAATTAAAATGACAGTATACGTATTACGGTTTAGTCCCTAACCCTATAACTCTGTTGATTTAATGTATCGACTTACATCCGACCGACTTACGTCCTGCCGGATGGAACGGAACCCCGACGTAAGTCGAACAATGACTGTATTGTTATGCTACTATTATGTCACATAATAGTAGTGTATGTCACAACTACTATAATGTCACACAATATCGCTATCGTTTTAATAATTGTCATTATTTAAAATTCCTTAATATTGTTATCAATTTTGCCAACAAACTACACAAAATGAATTCTGTTACCCGTTATGCAATCCAATAGTTGTAGAGCTGTTTTTTAGAATATATGGTCGAAGCACCTAAGGCTATTAAGGCAGTGTTATGTTAGTTAGGAGAAAGTTTTTATAGTCGATTTGTCAAGTTTTACGAGATAAAAAAGGAAACTATCCAGGAGAAAGGTTTCATTGACTTTTTCTTGCAGAATTCATTATGACATCAAATCGTTTATTCCTTACAGATTTTACAATTTTCCATGTTTTTTGTTTATTGTAAATCTTTACATTGAATTTTTATTTTACGCTTCGGTTTTAATTGCCTTTTAATTTATTATTTCATGTTTATTGGGTGGGTTTAATGACGCTATACTTATCAGCGATGTATTATCTCAATTATGTTTCAAGAAAAATTTTAAAGTTAGCGAAACAAGAAGACGAAGTAGTCCTGGTCTACATCAAGATGTGGTGTGTGTGTGTGTGTCACGATATAAATTTTTTATAGCATAATATTTTTATGGAAAAGTCAGGCCAGGGCATTCAAAACACAGGAGTGCTCCAAGTGCACCTTAATAAAATAATAATTTCTTTGTTTTAATGATCTCTCCTTTCATATTTGTTAATATGAAAGGACATGTCATTTCATACTAACAAATAGGATTTGTAAATATACAGAATTATTCGAAATAACTGTGTATATTTTGTTGCTTATGTTTTATATATTTTATAATAAATTGATCATTGATTAATTCAGCTGTGTTATAAATAAACATATGTTGTATTATATGTACTATGTACATGTTTTTTTATGTAAGTTATATATATATATATATATATATATATATATATAATTAAAATTTTGTAGAAATTTTGGTTGTGTTATATATATATATATATTCAAAACACAAGAGTATATATATATGTATATATATATATATAATATATATATATATAATATATATATATATATATATACGCTATAGAGTATATACGCTATCCAATTTGGATAGCGACATCCATCCATAATTCACTTCTGGGAACGGAATAAAATATTATTATTTTACGGCGTGTGTATGACAATTCATTTGCACCATTCTAATGTTACTTTCCATTATCAGTAAATTTTTCTCTACTTTACAACATCATAATAAGGAAAATGTTTCTTATGTAACACTTTTAAATAAGAATGAAATTCGACACATATTACGGTAACATGTAATTTATTCAGTACAGCGTAACAAAAAGAAATTCATTTTTCTTGGTCTTCGGCAAATTTGAGTTGTCAAATAGTATTAAAGCTTCTTTTGACTTTCCGATGAGCCATTGTCTTTGGAACATTACTTCTAACTGAAAGAAAGAGTAGGAACATCTTTTGTTTGGTTCTTCACGTGGTATTGACATTTATATTCTGCAAAAGAACGATGTCCTTATTAGTAATTTTAGTAGTTATTAAACACATGGAGATTTCATTAAAAGAAAGAGATGTTTTGTTTATTTTAAAGATACTCTCCATGTTTTATTCAAGGAGGCTTAGTTAATATGCTCATTCAGATATTAGTTACTGAGCGTATATAAATGCCTGTTATTAAAAACATTCCACGATTTGCATAATACACAATTCCAGCTTTCCGGATTATTTATCTCCTCCAGAATATATGATAAAGGCGCAACATGTTCTGATCACAAAAGAATAATACCATTAAGCAACGATACTAGGATTATGATTATTTTTGAATGCGAAAGAAAGCTACTCACCTGAGGAACTTCTGATGACTTCATTTTCCCCATTTTCCTCCTCCTCCTCCTCCGCCTCCTTTACCTCCACCACCCCATCCACCTCCGCCTCCTCCTTTTCCACCACCGCCTCCACCTCCCCATCCGCCTTTACCACCTCCACCTCCTCCTCCCCAACCTCCTTTTCCACCACCACCACCACCCCATCCTCCTCCTCCACCTCCTTTACCTCCTCCTCCACCACCACCTTTTCCTCCTCCTCCTCCACCACCTTTACCTCCACCTCCCCATCCTCCTCCGCCACCTCCTTTACCTCCTCCTCCTCCCCAGCCACCTCCTCCTCCTTTTCCTCCACCTCCTCCATAACCACCACCACCACCTCCTTTACCTCCTCCTCCGCCGCCGCCTTTTCCTCCTCCACCTCCGCCGCCACCCCACCCTCCATAAGGATTACCTATGACTTCATAGATTACTAGGCACATCACAAGACAAATAACCTGAAAGATAAAAAACATTCCTTCTGTTAGGTAGTTGGAACATAAACAAATGTTAAGAAATGTGAAAAACGTTTTTAAAAAACATTTGCTAATTCATAAATTCTCTATTAATTCATTTTATTTGTGCTACATTACGTTTAATTATTACTTTAGTAATTAGTATGTATCGGTTATTAATGTGATAATTATAACATATTTTTCCATCGTAGAATCTGTTTCAACAAGTGCCGAAAATAAGAGTTTATTAGTGTCTTGAAACTTCAAATTCATTCATCCAAACGGAAGAGTAGCTGTGTCTACTTTAAGCACACGATATTCTGGACCTTAATTCTAAATATGATCACTAAATCGTCCTGACTGAATTTTCATTGAATCATTATTTTGGTTAACTCCGATCTTCTATACGATTGAAGGCTCTGTTTTACATAAACCTGATTCGTATTGTTAATGATTGTTAAAATTATTCTTCAACTAGAAATTATGTAGGATTACATCACCTCAACTGATAAATGAGTTTGTAACTTCTGGTTAATCAATTTAATTTCTGCACCTAAGCTTTTAATCTAAACGAAAATCAATATTAATGAAATAAATATATTTCATTAATATTGATTTTCGTTTTATTGCTATAGCTTTAGCTTTCTAAGGTGGGGAAGTAGGTATTTTATTTTTATAAATCTTAAAGTAGAATCAAAGAAATGTTTTTCGCATTTTCCGATGTTCGTTCTTTATTTTACATATTAAATGCAGTATTGAACAGAATTAGATATTTAAAACCATACGATAAGAGTATTTCAGTATGAAACTGTTACGTTTAAAGATACTGCGATTATTGAATTAGGGATTTTATACTTACAAGTGTTGTCTTCATGATGCACGACTTCTGATGCGGAAGGTAAGTGAAGCTGTTGTTGGTTAGTTCCTCGCAACTGATTCTGACAAGCGTTGAACTGACTTGCCTTTATATACCCGAGAAGCACCTGTGAGAAGGGTGAAAATTTAGGACACTACACCGCAGGTGCAGTTGACCATTACCAATGCCTGCTGAGTCAGTGCAAATGGGTTACAAAGTTCGCGGTCTTCCTTTGTTTTGAAACGAATCCATGGTCTGATAGAAGTGTGAGCGATTTCTTCACCAATTTTGGTTTCGTCACCCAGCCAATTAATAACGACATCAGTAACTTCTTGTTCCTTTGGAAACCTCTGAATTATACGAGAGAGAGAGAGAGAGAGAGAGAGAGGAGTCTTCTTTCTGTTTGGAAATATCAGTTATTCAGGAAATGTATCTGGGTTTAGCAATTAAGTGGCAATTACGAGGGGTAAAGTCGGTCAGGAAGCGTCTTTCTCTGATTGACGCGTTAAGTGTTTCAGAACAATTTCAGGCGATGTTATTGCAGAAAATGAAACTACATTGCTAAGTAAATAAGTACATGTTTAGGGTTTCGTTTGCTTCTGTGAAGAATAAGAAATTTAAGCACGAAAAACTACATTGCTTTTGAAGTTTTGCGTTTTCATTCTGAGTGTAATACTGAAAGGATTTTATGCATTACCAAATTCAGCATACATCACAAATCGTTTATTTACGTTTTTTTTTTCTTATTATAAAACTCTTTGAATTCAATTCTTTTTAAGATTTATTTAAGAAACTCTCCTTATTGTATATTTAATGAAATGTTCGGGAATATTGCATTTGAAACCTCATTTTTTTTTCTTGTGGATTTTTTTTTTTTTTACAAACACTAATATATCGGCGAGAATAAAGGCTTTTACATGCAAACAATTAATTGAATAATACTAAGTTGCATGAATTAAAAAATTTTAATAGGCAAATTTTTCTGTGTTTTGTAGTTTCATTTAATGACGTGATTAAAATGTTATCTTATACAAAAGTCATCAAATTCCGATGCGATGATATCATGCTTTGCATTTGTTGACTGCTGATAACGAAGACCCTTATACTTCTTCTCTGTTAGAAGCTGTTCTATTTCGTCTGTCAGAATGCAGTCTAAATACAATGATTCATACAAATAACTTTAAAAAATTTACGAATCGTTTCATCATTTTTACCTTCAATAATTCTTAAAATCCGTAGACATTGATGTCTATCCTGTTTGATTTACTGGCGCATTAAATATAAAATTTAATAAGATAACGAGACAGGGTGGAGTATCTATCAAATACTGGAATGCGTGATTCCAGGAACATTTTGAGTATCAGATTTCCAGCAAATGGAAATTTCATTTTTACAATGCTACTTCACATTCTTTACGATGCGTTTCTTTGCCGAAACAGAACATCCTACCAATGTGACGCTACTTTTCGTAATTACTGGACATTGTTGTTTCTAACTTAATTTTCCTCATAAACATAATCTTCGAAAAATTCAGCAGTTTCGTTTTGACGACTGAATTAACTTCGTAAAGTTATAAAATTTAATGTGGTTTTTCAAAAATGGGAATTTGAATCATAGTTTCTAGTTATGTAATAAAGATAATTTTTCACTAGTAGTTAGTAATTTTTCTCCTGACTCAGTGTCCAAGAAGTTCATAAATATATCCATATTTATGAACTTCTTGGACACTGAGTCAGGAGGTTTCGTATAGGCAGATGATTTTCTTCCGATTTCTATCAGTAAGATCTAGAATTAGAATTTTCATTCTTACTTCGTTTTTACCTATACTTTGTTGTTTTGAAAACTACCAGTAATGTGTTAGCATAACGTGGAGAAGGAGTAAATCATCGTAATTGCTATTTCTTTAAGAAGAGGCAAAATGGAAAAGGAAAATAAAAGCAAAAACAATACCTCAATAAACTAACGCATTTTGATTCAAACACTATATTTCACCAGGTGTTGAAACACTTATCAGGGCACTGAATTATTTTGAATACATTTGATAGTGATTCTATAGATCTCTGTATTGAAAGTACACATTTCTTTCCTCCACCCCCCTTGGAGAACAGTGTTAATAATATACTGTTTCATTACGTGATCAATAAACATAATATTTTGATTAATTTTAGTGTGAATAAATGTGACACAGATTAAAGTTTAAAAGATTAAAACAAACGTTGAATTATCTCACATACACCAAGTAGGTCACGTATCTGTCCACCATATTTAAAATCTATGGTCCAGTGAAGTCATAAATAACTGTGACTCTGTAAATAGCAATTACTTTCCCTGTCTTAATTTCGTTTTCGCGATTAGCCTCTTTACTTGGTCGCGGCATAATAACATTAATTATGCCAGGAGGAAACAAGAAAACAAAGCAATAGTTAGAGAGAGAGAGAGAGTGAGAGAGAGAGAGAGGAATAGATCGCATGAGCATATTGCGCATATAATTTTTAAAGTTGTTTGCACAATTATGCAACGATTGTTGCATTTCGTATGCCTTTCCGAAAAGATTTCTGCTCTTGCAGAAAAAGATTTCTGCTCTTGCCCTTTCATGAGCTTTCAATTTTTACGATTAGGCAAATATATCCACATATTCACTGTAATGTTTTTATAGCTAATGTTATATGGGGGTTTGCTGATATAAATAATAAAAATAATACTACCATATTATTCGATGAGAAAAAAAATAATGCATAAACATCATTAGTAATAAGCACACCCAAAATATTATGTATGAAACAATCTAAAGTAAAAATTATTCTTTATGAAACGTAATTTCATAGAACTGTGTCTGATTATAGATTTAATGTCTAATAATCATGTTCCAGCGAATTTATACTTCATAACGAAGTGTGTTTATTGAACAATTGTTTATTGTATTAATTGAAATGAGAAAAATATGACATCTGAAATCTCACTATTTCTATATCATAAGCCGGAATTATGAATGGTTGTCTTCTTATCATTGGTTAACCTAATGTCCACAAATGAATATGGGAAGAAACAATGAAGAAAAGATGAAGAAAGAATGAATATAATGAAAATTACGATTATGATGTCTAGTTGGAATTAACGGAACTAGCCAAGAATTTTGTGTTCTTTTTTGTTTATATATATATATATATATATATATATATATATATATATATATCCAGGAGGGCCATAAAATAACTGTAGCTAAAACCAATAAACGGAATGCGAAATGAGTCCAAATTTTATATTGAGACTTTTGAAGACATGGAGAGATGATTTCAGCGAAAAAAAGATTTAGTACCAAATTCGCCGATAGGGGAAATTTTGGCGCTCACGGAGTCGAAAGCAGACAAATATTTGCAGTAAACGCAGGTAAAAAGGATTATGCAAATTTTACTGTGCGTACGTGACAGCAGCGTCACCAATTCCAATCAAAAGGGATTGGGAACGTTCAGGCAGTTATTCGAATGAATGACGAATTGTGCTCAATATGCGTCCTACCTTGCCTCAGCATGCTTTACTTGTTAATTGTTTTACCTTAAACAGTGCAATGCCGTAGCGGCCCTTCGGGAATTTAGAAGGCTTCATAACCTGTGTACGGGTCCTTTGTCAGCTGTAGCACTGAGAGCTATGATTAAGAAGTTTGAAGATACTCGATCACTAGGCTGAGGGGGTATTTGAAATTCGTTGTGTATGTTAGTAGCGTTCCCAACTTGCATGTCTTGAAAGAGAACATAAAACGGACTGTCATGAACATCTAATCCGACTCCTTACGCTCAGTTGTAGAGCATGTCGCATACCGGATGCAATTTGTTGTACAAAAGAAAGGTCAGCACTTTGAAAATCGTGTATATGGCCCAGGGAACCCTGATTCTGATGAATAAAACATTATTTCCTGTGAGTTCAATCACTACATTAATTTCTGTGTCTCTCGCAAGTTGTTTTAGTTTAATTATTATTATTCTTATTATCATTGTAAAGCGCCACATATCCAGTTGGAATGAGTGACGCTGCTGTCGCTTACACCTTCGAAATGTTAGTATTCCATTTTAACTGCCTTTTCAGCTCCACCAGCGCCAAAATTTCTCCTATCGGCAACTTTTGGTACTAAATCTTTCTTCTCGGAAATCATCTCCCCAAACCTTCAAAAGTCTCAATATAAAAGTTCGTCTAATTCCGTTTATTGATTTTAGCTACAGATGCCTCCAAAGAGGGAAAGTTATTCCTGCATATATATAATGAAATAGTATGGAACAATATGTGACACGCAGGATTTACTATAGAATTTTGGATAGAAAATTCAAGTGATGAAGAACACTGAAAGAAAGAAAGAATGAAAGAAAGAAAGAAAGAAAGAAAGAAAGAAAGAAAGAAAGAAAGAACTATCACCGTCCATTACTCTAAACCCGAGAAATAGCTTTCATTTTTGAAGCTGTTGAATAGGAAATTTTAAATATAACGTTGAAAATTTAATATATATAGTCGCCATTGACTTCCAGGCATTTTGGGAACGTGGCACCAGTTTCTTCATACCGTGTAATAAAAAATTAAAAAAAAAAGATTGTCCTCACTGAGTTCAACGACTGAGTCAGGCTGTTCTTCATCTGCACCAAAGCGCTGAGATGAGAGCCACTGCTTCATATGCAGGAACAAGAGGTAGCCATTGGGCGCGAGGTCGAGACTGTGTAGGGTGTGTGGTCGAAAGGTTCCCACTCAAACTTCTGAATTTGTTGAAATGCTCGTCTGAGTTTCTTCAGCGTTTCACAATAAGCATTAACATTAATTCTTGTTCCTCACTGAAGAAAATCAACGAGCACGAACCCAGAAGACAGTGGCCTCCTTTTTTTGACTGACGATGCCTGTTTGAATTATTTTTTGCTTTCGGAGATGATTAATGGTGCTACTGCATTGATTACTATTTTGACTCGACGTATGTACGAAATCACGTTTCGTCACCAATAACGATTCTAGAAAAAAGTTCATCTCCCTTCATTTTCGTAACGCTCCAAAATGTTTTGAGCTGATCCCACTCGTTGCTGTTTATGTGCATCGGTCAGCATTTCTGGGACCATCTGGCACAAAATTTCGTATTCCCAGCTTTTCTGTCACAATTTCATAAGCGACTGAGCGTGAAACCTCCGAGAATTCAAAAGAAATTTCTGTAATGGCGAAATCTGATGAGGATTCTCACGAATTTTCGGTTTCAGTCTTTCCACCAAATCGTCTGTCACCACACTTGGCCGACCATTGCACTCTTCATCGTGAACACTGTTGCACCCTTCTTTAAACAAAGGACATAATTACTGTCCCTCATTACGGGTAGGCACAAAAACCTTATACAGTCGGTAAATTTCTACAGTGCTACCTATTTTTCGCCATCAAAAACGTAATACACCACGAACATTGCAACTGTGGTTTTTTTTTATTTTTTTTTTTTTATCAGCACTCAATATAAATTATTCGTAGAAGACAACAAAAAATAAGGCAACGAAAGCAGAATGCAACACCTAGCTGATTCATTCTATGCTACCATGCAATCCTATTCCATTTCTCATTTGGCTGTAAATTGTGAAAGGACCAAACTTTTTTGACGAGCATCGAATACACTATATATAGGAGATATGTACAGAAGGTTCTTGGATCCGTACAGGAGGTTCTTCGAGAACATTTCATGGAAGCCAGAGTGATCAGCCATGCGTTTTACACTGCATGGCTACCTCGTTCACCTTTGTGAATTCTAGATATGGGAAATTTCTCACAGAGAAATCTGAAGAAATTCACCGACTGAAAATGAATTGTGAAAGTTTGGTCCTTTCACAATTTACAGCCAAATAAGAAATGGAAGAGGATTGCGTGGTAACATAGAATGAATCAGCTAGGTGTTGGCATTTTGATTTCGCAGCCTTATTGTTTGTTGTCTTCTACGAATAATTTATATTGAGTGCTGATATAAATACATCAGTGACTGATTACTTGTCAGTCACTGATGTATTTTTGCATTTATTCCTGTTAAAGATACCCTAACTGTTTTTTGGCATCGCGTAATTTCTAAAATAAAACACAGCATAATAATGTTTAATGAGGAGGACACTTTTCGATTTAAACATTGCATATCATTTGCGTTAATAGCCCTGGTGTGCTTTTAAATATGGACACACCTTTCTGACTTTTGAACAGGCATACATTTGGAAGAATGTATGCTAAGAATTCTACCCATACAAGTGATTATAAACCACCCAGAAGGCGAGGCAAGGTGTGTGCTAAGACAATATCACCCTGAAGTCAATGGCTGTGATTGATTATTGTGTCAAACAATTCAACTGAACGTTGGCATTTATCCTGAGTTGCTGTTTTTGTTTTCTGAGTTTCATCTGTGTTGCATCCGTAAAGTGTGAATTGAAATCTTTACGACACCGATATAGACAAGTAATTTTCTGTAATTAATTTATATCTTTGTTGCCCATATTTACAATGGAAAACAGTGTTGACGATCAACTGAATGTCCTGTTTTCTGCCAGAGATTTCGGATTGTAGGATTATAGCAGAAGGAGATTGGAATTTGTGTATAAATAAGTAAAACGAGTTATTTCAGCCTTTCTTTAGTTCAATCCGGAAAAAAATAACAATTTCCCAAGTGATTATTTTTTCCGATCTCTGCGTGTATTATTATATGGCTGTATTTAAAATTTATATATATATATACTGTATATATATATATATATATATATATATATATATATATGCACGAATAGATTGTGCGTCATACCAGTGAATGAAATTTCTACTGCCGTTATGAAGCAAGCCATGAATAACAGCGTTGGTTCCTGCAGTGCATCTGCTTTATCAAGACACGTGGATGTGCCTTACACAAATGTATGAAAAAACCTACGGAATATTCTGCATTTCTATCCATTTAAGATAACCCTGACACAGGACTTTGAAAGTCTGACATTCTCTTTAATATTCCTTTTTCGATTGAAGTTGGACGCTGCGTAGCAGTGGATAATTTTGTGGGGCGATAAAGCTCACTTTCATCCTGAACGCACTGTGAATATCCACAGTTTCCGGCTATGTGGCCACGCAAAACCCACATGCAATCCAGCTTCGTTTATCACTTGACCATTCTTCTTTGAAGACATATTCCCGTCAGGTCCTCTGACCTGCGCAGTTACTGCCGAGAGATTTCGCTTATGATAAACAATTTTGTTGTGTCACAGCTACAGCAGAGCCTGTGCAGAAATTCTGGATTCATCCATTTTCAAGATGGTTCGACACATCAGTCGACACGTACAGGAAGTTCTTCGAGAACATCTCACGAAAGCCAGAGTGGTCAGCCGTGCGTTTCCAACTGCATAGGTATGAAGATTTCCTTGTAGAGATAGTTCATCAGAATCATCCTGATAATTTGCCAGCACTTAAAGATAACATAACGCAGTCCTGACTAGCTGCGTTCTACTGTTGAACACACTGTGCAAAGGATGCAGTTTATGGCAGTCATTTTCAATCTTTTTCATAACATGGCACACCTAGACTAATTACTAAAATTCTGCGACACACAAAAAATACATTCTTTTAATTTTTTTGATGATCTGGCAAAAAAATAGGCATAATTTTGATTGATTTACACACACAAGAAGATGGAAGACCAGACACTAATAAATAAATGCGCAAATTACGACGTTATTTGTTTTCATAAATCTCGCGGCACACCAGTGTGCCGCAGCACACCGGTTGAAAATCGCTGGTTTATGGCATACCGGGAAGGGCAGCATAATGAACATTTTTTTGTTTGTGAACATTATGTTTGTGAATACATAATGGCAGTTAATAAAATTTATTATTTATGCTTGTGTAGCTTTTCTCCTTCTTACACACAGAAAATTTACTACATCTGCATTGGATACACCATAGAGCTCCCCTGGTGGTGAATTGTAGAACTGTTTTATTGTTATTGTTATTATTATTATTATCATTTTATTTCTGAGATAACGATTCTACATGACGCACAATGTATTCCTGCAAAGTATCGCAGCATTTGGATCCACTCCACAACTCCTTAAACAGGGTTACTTTCATTTTGCTCACCCTGTATATATATTTCCACAATACAGATGGATATTTTGGAATAATTCTAAAGCATTATCCTAACACCGAGGAAGCAGAGATTAACTTTTGTTATATTAATATTTTATTTCCATTCAGCAGTATAAAAAAAAAAACGCCGAAAGTTCTAAATATTACTTTAATACTATGAATTGGCTACACTTTAGAGTACGGTAGCCCCTTTCTAGAGCCAATCATAGTACTTTTCTACTTGAGCTAGAAAATGCTTCGCATGGACAAAAATCATCCTCCATACAGAGTACTCATACATTCACAAACTTTCATTTCACAATGGATTAAGATACCAGCTTCACCACAGAAATGAATGAAATATTTAGTCCAATTGCTGCAATGATTAAACTAATGTGGAATATAGGACGAGAATTATTCATTTCGATATATTTCATCATTTGGTTTCTTTCAGTCGAAGCAACTTCAAATGTAGAATCATTTAACACTCTGCAATGCTTGCTGAGATCAGCCATAACTCGTAAGAGATTCGAACCAGCTTTCATGGGATTTCTATTCTATCCTTCCCATTCGTCCCTTAGGAGGACAGGTTGAGCCCCACCCAATGAGGGGCTTACTATGAATTAATGCAGTCTTTTCGTGATTCCTCTGATGCATCCCCTAAGGAAGATATTCATAACTGTAATTCGTGTGTGTTCACGCGCCCGGTGTGCCCGTTCTTGGGAACGAAAGAACCCGAGTTTCCGGGTGAAAAAACCCCCTACCTCCGTATGAGCCGTCTAACTCACCTTTAGCCGAAAGAGACCAGATGAAAGTTCTCGCTGGCGCGAATCGAACCCAGCACTTTCCCACCAAATGGCTTCGTCTACACCAGCTGAGCTACAGAGGATCATTCAGAAGATTAAGTATTTCCTAATAGAAATCATGCAGGCTCCCGTCCAAGGTTGGATCTACAACGAATGCGAAGAAATACAGAACAATCCCTTTAGTGCCTCTTCTGTCATAAAGTTTCAAAAAAATGGGTTTTTTTAAAGCATTAATGTTTTGTACTTTGGACAAAGAAATATATGCACAAAATATTATAAAATTTTATTTATATTTAACAAAAATTCAACAGAAAAAAAAACAACAGAACATTTACGAATATTCTGCTTAGCGAGTATATATTAAAAAAAAAACTTCAATATGACCATGTCCACAAGTATCTTTGTTCCGGAAATTTCCAAAACGTCATATCCTTTTTTCTTATAAAATCATTTCAAACTATTTTTTTCATGTATTAGTTATTTTGATACAACAAACGTTTTAAAAAAATGTTTACGTCACATCGAGTAATAGAAGACTTGAATGTTTTAGTTGACGAAACGCCAATCAAACTGAAAGAGCATCTAGTATCTTCCTACAAAACAATTATCCTTCTTTTTTTTTAGATTTTTATTTTTGATTTTATTCACGTTTAACATAAAATTTTAATTCTGGTTTTGTTTTTCCTGCATAGGGAATTTATTCTGATCTCCTTCCACCACCGTCCAGATCCTTGTCTTCCTTTTATCTCGTCTCGATACTTTTTTTTCTTCAGAAAACAAAAAAAAACCTTATAGAAATCTTTATATTTTTTCGAAATTATTACAAAATTTTCCAGTTTCTTTTTGTTTTGGTCTG
The DNA here is from genome assembly GCF_054136105.1 of Typopeltis vanoorti. Lineage (NCBI taxonomy): Eukaryota > Metazoa > Arthropoda > Arachnida > Uropygi > Thelyphonidae > Typopeltis > Typopeltis vanoorti. The sequence continues at coordinate 111,635,341 of NC_143553.1, forward strand.
TTCACATGACTGTTTTCGTATCACCGTGATAACATAAACCTTAAAATAATTCATATGGAACAATGTAAATAAAAAACGTAAAACAAACTGATTTTTCAGAACTTATATTGACAGGAAAAAAACCGCAAGAATTTTTTTTTTAAATTGATTTTACACTTTTCATATCTGAATGAAAGTATCGAACACACAAATATCATTAAGGCTGTTGTTGTTGTTTTTTTATTTTTAAGAATACATAGAAACATCTAAAGCTATAAGACAAGTGTATCAAATCTATGAAACGATAAGTTTATTCCTTCTACAAGGATAACGAACTCTTCTGTACTACGTGAAACCTGTGCTGTACACTCATCGTTCCTTTTCGTTTCTGTGATACTGAAACCTACTTGATGTACTTTCATATACAGGGTGTTCGGGATAAATTTGACATATTTATAATTAATTATATTTTTCCGTAAGTTACATGTATTAACACACAATTCTCTTCATTTAAAAGTTTGGACCCTTCTTCATTCATATACAAGATGTCAGAAAGGATGGATAGCTGGAACCCACCTGAATCATGGAAGAGAATAACTTGTATCATGATGATTCGTGCCCGCCATCAAAATAAGGATATTACGACTGCTGCCCAATGCTCCCTGAATACAGTAAAAACAATCAGGCATGAACTAGAGACTTGCAATGGTGACTACGAGGATGTAGCAAGAAGAAAGATCCCTAGCAGACGATCTGATTGCGTTCGTACAGCAGAATTCCTCGCAAATCTGCAGGAACAGGTGTTGAAGAACCCTGGCATTGGAATTCGGGCTTTGTTCGTGGAGTTGCTAACTGTAGTCAAGCCCTGGATAACAAGGGTAGCCAATGGTAGGCCGTATGTATGGCAGAAGGATTCGGCCCCTTGCCACACCTCTGGGAAAAGTCAAAAATGGTTGTCTGAAAATTTCTACGACTTCACCAGTCCAAATGTTTGGCCTCCAAACTCCCCAGACCTTAACCCCATGGATTATTTTGTATGGGGCGCAGTTGAAAAAGACACCAATCGCACTTCCAGTAATACAAAAGCCCAGTTAATGGATAAAATTAAAACAGTTTTTGCGGCCCTTCCCAGGGAGACTGTAGCATCAGCTTGTTCGCGGTTCCGAAGCAGAATTGAAGCTGTGATCGATGCTAATGGTGGTTATTTTGAGTAAATCTTGTTGATAGTATTGTAATTAACTCTGGCTGTAATGTTTTTTTGTCAATTCATTAAATTTAATAGATACAAAGAAGATTTTCTTTTTCCTTACGAAACTGTCAAATTTATCCCGAACACCCTGTATATGTGTGCTATGGAGTCATGGATTCTGCAGTTGACTTCGATTTCTGTCTATTCTATAACTGCATTCTTTACACGTAATAAATGCGGAGATGTTGAAAGCAGAACAGCTTTGTCTGTTTTTAAACTTGCGGTTTCGATTCTTTATTTTGTTCTATTAATGCATACATAAGATTCTTTAATAGTTATGGCTTTTTTATTGTTGGTACTGATTTGTAACTGCTGACTGGAAGGATAACAGCCGGCTATAGACCAAATAACAGAGTTCATCATCTGTTCTACAGTCTCGCCTTTTAAAAGTAAGAAATTATATCACTTAGATTTGCAGACTCAAACATATAATATATCCCACCTTTGTGCACCAGGTATGCTGTTTAATTCTGCGCTTATTTTTTGCATTCTATTTTTTTTCTAATTTCATTATTTGCTATTTGATTAAGGGTTTAGCATTGTTTGCAGACATAGGATTTATCCAATATATTTTTGATATTTACACCGGAAATATTTATTGAAAAATAATTAAAATAAAGCAGCAACAAATATTCTGAATGAATGCATGGAGTGTAATTTTGTTTAATTGGTGTGAACAAGTTCGATGTGAGATCCATGTATAATAGCTCGAAAAAAATTGACATGTAATGCGACTCTTATCATGAGCTCATTATCAAAAAAAATCCAAGGATAATGGGTCGCACAGTATTTTAGAAATATAAGGATGACCCAACTAGTCCAGAAAATATCATCACGATTTGCTGTTAAATTATTTTAATGATTAAAATAGTTTAATATTTTAATACTACTTATCGCCAGAAAGTTTAGTCTAAATGACCAAAACGTAGAACATGCTCCTAATACGTGTTAAACGAATTCAACTTTACGTATCCTAAATGCTGCGTGTTTTGTTTTATGTTTTTGCTTGTTTCACTCTTTTGGCATCTTGATACCGTTGGTAAGATTATGATGATGAACACCGATCGCTAAAGTCACTTAAATTAGATAAAAATAAACAGTTTGGTATTTAAGAAATACCTACATTATTTATTTGAATATCCTCCATTTAACAAAAATGGAGGATATCAAAATGATGACTAGATGATGATCAGATTTTCGTTCATTTATTTTTTAATTTTTTTTTGAAAAATTAAAATGTATATTCTAATTAATTAGATGAATAAGATTCACACTTTTTTCTAATTACTTTAAATTTAGATATCATATCTGCAAAACAATTAGTTGAAACTGACTTCCTAACATTAACACCCCTGCTAAAAATTTAAATGATAACATCTTGTATTTTAATGGTCAACTTGATGTTATAAACTACGCGTACATCGATTCTATCATATGTAATTATGTGCATGCAAGTGCAACCGAAAAAGCCAATTTTATGGCAAGCCTGCTCCTTTTGTTTTATATTTTTATTCATTCTTGGCCCCATGATGTTATTAGCAAACTACTCTTACAAAAATGTTCAATCCATAGATGAAGGTTCAAGTGTTCTGTACGCCATAAATATATTATATTTCTGAAATTTTAATTTTATTCCAGGAATTATTTTGGTTTGCTATGCTCTTTTCAAGAACAAAAAACTGCACCTTCCAAAAGAATGGATAATTTCTGTAGTCTTATATCATAATTGTAAATCATTTTAGGCTAAACTATTTTTTTAAAAATCAAAGTATTTTATTTTGATACTTGTTGATGCGTGTACCACTTCCGCCATCCCTTTAGTAATAATTATTTACGTGTAACAGAAAATACAGATTGCATTTTACATGCAATCAAAATTTTAGACATACATTGAACAAATGTCAATGATTTGTATAGTGCTTCCACCTGGTGAGCAGGCCGAGACCTATGCAATGCTATCGTAACTTGAAAAAAAAAAATAAAAACACATCCAAAAAAGTTAATTTCCTTATCTTTCTCCCGTAGGATTTCAAGCGTTTATTATCAGGTCACTGTAGCCCTTTATGATCTCCTCAATGCTAGCAACAGGAGTTGAAGGTATTATGTATGCTCGTTGCTTTTCTTATCTGAAGTGTTCTTGTAGTTATATAAATCACACGTACCGTTTCGCCAGTTTTATTACTATAATCAACATAACAAAGCTTAAACTAGTGCTCACTCTGACGTTATGAACACTGTCTGCTAAGTATAGATCAAGGGCGTACTTCTAAAAGCTTAGTTTCTTAGTTCGTGACTGTGTTTCCGTCATTATAAGTTCTGGATTTTGTACTGGGTTTAGAAGGTAAACAGTTTCAACAATTGTGACAAGAAAACAAACAAAAAGAGCGAAGCAAGTGATTGCTGATGTCTCGAGGCAAAAGGAAAGTGATTTAGCTTCTGCTCAGTTCAATAGTTGTGAATACTTTGTTCGTGTTTTCTCGTTTTATTTCCATTTCAACGGCCTCTTCAGGTCGCAACAATATTGGCAAGTCTGTTTGTCTTACTCTCTCTCTCTCTCTTTCTCCGTTAGTTGTGTGTATCTGTCATTGTACTTTTCTGCTATTAACAAATATGTGTGTATAAAATTACTCAAGAAACAAGGCTATTTTTGTTACTGCGATTTATTTCATCATCCCAAGTATCTCAATCTTTAAAATTACAGAAGGAAACGGGCCAATATTGCACACTGTTAATTCGTTTTCGATACTAAAAATCTCCACACAGTAGAGAACACCACTATAACTGAGAACAACTTGAATCGTTCACTTGAATTTACAACATTCCTTTACAAGAAAGATCTTGAAGATGATGAGAAAATCCATTTACAGTTCAGTACGTTGTTCGGTGTCTTTGGTAAAGAGCATCCTCTTTGAATATCACAGAAATCTAAAGAGCAATCTTCAGCTAAAAACGAAAGAAAATATAAAGGAAGCGTTTAATTACGGTACAACAAACTAACTTAAGTAAATCTTAAGTATATCAATGACTATTTTGTGGCATTAATTTTATGACCGTTTTATGTCCTTTAATTCATAGGAACTGAAGCTTACCTTGTTAGGTGATCCTGTTTTCACCATTTGCCACCACCTCCTCCGTATCCGCCACCACCACCTCCGTATCCACCGCCACCACCACCAAATTTTCCTCCGCCTCCTCCGTAGTCACCACCACCACCTCCGAAGCCGCCTTTCCCTCCACCTCCAAATCCGCCTCCACCACCTCCGAAGCCACCTTTTCCACCTCCTCCATAACCTCCACCTCCACCTCCTTTTCCGCCGCCGCCAAATTCACCTCCTCCATAACCTCCACCTCCACCTCCTTTTCCGCCGCCGCCAAATCCACCTCCTCCATAACCTCCACCTCCACCTCCTTTTCCGCCGCCTCCATATCCACCACCTCCGAAACCTCCCTTTCCTCCTCCACCTCCGTAACCACCTCCTCCAAATCCGCCTTTACCGCCGCCTCCACCATAGCCTCCTCCTCCACCACCTTTGCCTCCACCAAATCCACCGCCGCCGTATCCACCACCTCCACCTCCTTTTCCACCGCCGCCATATCCTCCGCCACCACCTCCTTTTCCGCCGCCTCCATATCCACCGCCGCCGTATCCTCCGCCACCACCTCCTTTCCCGCCTCCTCCATATCCACCGCCGCCGTATCCTCCACCTCCGCCTCCTTTTCCGCCGCCTCCGTATCCACCACCTCCGCCTCCTTTTCCGCCGCCGCCATATCCCCCACCACCACCTCCTTTTCCACCACCGCCATATCCTCCGCCACCACCTCCTTTTCCACCTCCACCTCCTCCATATCCTCCACCTCCATAACCTCCTCCTCCTCCTCCTTTACCGCCTCCTCCGCCTCCATAGCTACCTCCACCGCCACCCCATCCAATCGCTTCACTGATGACGAGCAAGGAAATGACCAGAAGAACCTGAAAGAGAAATATGAATAATTTTGAGAAATCAGTAAATCAGTAACATAATTCAGACACAATTAACAGTAGAGTTTAAATTAGGTGTTTTGATCAAAAGCAAGAAGACACGTAAACAAAATCACGCCTGTGATCAGAAGCACATGCTAATTTTTTCATGTACAGAGTGACGCTGAATTGCTGTACATTTCAAATCGCTCAATCATGCATTAAAATCTTTTTTTAATAATATGGATATCGTCTTGTATTTTCGAATACCTATTTTTTTCCTATCGGAACTTATCTTAAATGTTTTGAAATATAATTAAATGGAAGAATTGAAAATTAAATCCTAGAGGAATGAATGCAGGAGAAGGATGAGAATGAGTTTAAGTTATTTGACTTTAGTGTTTATTTTTTCTAAAAAAAGTATCGATATTTTAATCAAAAAGAATGTGACAGAAAACGGATTACAAATAAAGCTCTATCTTTTCAATGTGAAACGATAAAGTTGTAGCGTAGTTATTGCGAAGCACTCAGCACCATAAGAAATAGAGTCTTAACTAAAATCGAATACTTACAAGTGCAGCTTTCATCTTCCTCACTGTAAGTCCAAGAGCTGCGCAACAAGAGAAGACAGGTGATGGTTCTATAGGAACCTGAGAGTGAGTGTCTGTCATTCAGTTGAGTTTCGACTCTTATATAAGACTCGCGATCGTCAGTAAACAAAAACACAAACAATTCTAATTGAGGACATTACAATCCCTTGCGCTGAACTGAAATTATGTCTTTGAGTCACCAGAAATAGGTCGTTTCCGATTTTATTTTTTCTTTCGATTGTTTTGAAATGTAATCCATGGTCCAGTGAAGGTGTGAGTGACTTGTGAGCTTAGGGTTCCTTTTCCAAAAGAAAACAATCTTTATCTTCCAGGCAACAAAAGCAAATCTTGGTTAGCTTTACTCTGGGTCAGCGCGCGCTTGTCATAATTGGGAAATTCTAAAGTAAGCAGGAAGTTATGTCCTGCTTTCCATAGAAGCAAATACTTTCTTCTTGATTTTTTTTTTATTTGCGCTTTCCTTATTCTTATATTTATCTGATGGCGGATTCTTGAATACACTGTGACGTCATGAATGTTAATAGAACTTATTAACTGGCAAGGTGATGTTACACAATGACACCGCTGTGAAAAATGACATATTTGTTGCTATTTGAAGAGATTTTAATCAGGATTTCTCTCTAAAAATAGAAATGCTGGTTAATGCTATTTAATGGGATATCGTAGGAAATTTAAATTTTTAAACATTAGCGTCGTTACGGTTTAATAATAATAATAATAATAATTTAGTATTCGTCCCAATGAATTCACTGATGTGTCCATGAGGAAATTCGTTGGTCAGACGCAAATATATTTTAAAAATTTTAATAATTTGACAGGGAAAAAAACTGATAATCCCCTGTTTATTAAAATGTAAACAATATGATTAAAGAATTTCGTGTAAGTTAAGTGTTTGTAATTAAGGTTTTTTTTCAGTAATGTTAGGAAGCTACATGGAAAGCTACGCTATCTTAATGGGCTTCATGATTTCAAGGCCGTTTTAGGTTAGAGGGTTGTTTACATTGCTCAGTAATTTGCTTTCATGACTAAATTCCTTGAAGCTTCTGTTTTCTCTTGACGTCTCCCAAGAGGTGCACACATGAAAGACTTTATTCATACCTGACGTGAATAATGACGAGCATGCTGATGACACCCAAAGTCATAATATAGGTCAAGCTCTTATTCAGAAAGTGTCACTTTTGTAGTCCATAATGAGAATGTCTCCCTTCACACATCATACGTGGATTATCTTCGGCAAGATAATTCTAATTAGCAAACTTTATATAAAGCTTCCTGCTGTACAGAGGAGATATCTGATAGAAATCTTCATGGTAGATAACAAACCTTCGTTAACTCGATTGCTGAGACCGAAAACAACCTACAACATGTTTATCAGCTCGAAAACTGAAGAATGGCGCAAAATCAGCAAAGCATCACTTTGCCATTTCGATACAAGTATGCTTAAGTTACTACATAGTTAAATATTCGAGATGAGAATGTTATAATAAAAGTTATATAAAACTATTATTAGAATTCATTAAGTTTATAAGAAATCAAAAAGAAAAAACATAATACCACGTAAATCATAGAATCACTATGATTTATGTGGTAACAAATAACTAACAAGTAATTTTTTTAACATTTTACGTTTTATTATTTCTCAGATAAAGTGCATGCTACATACATAAATAATATTTTTATACATATATATAATATTTTATAATACATTGCATGAATATAATTGTGCATAACAGATACTTGCACATACATAATGATTTCTTAAATAATAATAATAATAATAGTAATTGTTTACAACGTATATTGTTATTATTATTATTATACCAACAGTGATGATTATTACAGTTTTTAGTATTTTTACTCTCTATATATAATAACAATAGATATTATTTCTCTATATAATAAATTTTAATAATATTTTTCCATTATCATCATACAATTAATAATTATTATTAATATATCCATTTATTAAAATCTAATGAAATTTCGTCAATATTTTATCGGAGATTTTTTTCCCTTTTTTTGCCTTTGTTTAAAATCAGCAAACATAATCTTCAGTGTTTCAGTCATCATACTTGTGTACCTAATGAAACTGCAGATGAAAATTAAGCTTATCGGATCAACGTCAATTAAGAAATTGTCGTCTGCTTTTTAATGGGGAACCTTTCACTTAGTAGAAAAAAAAAACGAGACACAAAAAAAAGAAGGCTATCTGATCTTGTTATCTCAGGCAGTGACAACAGCAGATTTATGGGGGATTTATTGTTCGTTTTTATGTTGTTATAATTCTAAGGATTAGTAGTTGTTAATCTGATTACAGACACGCTTGAAGTAAGGTGATGATGGTGGCAGAAGAGTAAGTTTTTTTTTATTCATAATAAATATCCATGTAAGGAAATTCATTAAGAGGCGGAGAAATATTTATTTTTATTTTTCAAAGTCTGATCTAGACACCAAAATAAAATGTCTAATGTACTTTTGCGATATAAATTCCGGAAAAAGTCGCATTTTCATTTATTAAATAAAATTAAAATCAGGACATTACGAGTACTAATATTCAGTTACTTATTTAGTAGCAGGAATAGATAAACTAGGAAACAATCTCGTTATTGGCTTATATACAAGATCTGATCAAAAATGAGAATCAAAAACTTGTATTGGAGTATGAGCATAGATAAATCAATGATCCCCGTGATGGAACTACTGTCTAACACATTTGCAAGGAGATTTTTATAACGACAACGGTAGCGTTTGGTTCAAAAGGTCCAGAGTGGCTTTCAAATCTCACCTACAACAAGAAAGACAGCAAATCATTGAAGTAGGAGAAATCATTATATCCGAATGATACGCAGATTTAAGAAACATACGCTAGTTAGCTGCAGCATTAGATTTAGATTAATACGCCAAGGCCAATGTGATCAGATGAGGAATACGGGCCGATAGATTCAGAAACAAATTGCAGCAACTAAGAAACAAATTCTGAGAAATATTCGAAATAATTAAATAACAGGCCTTAAATGTTTTACTTGATTGCTTTATTGAATGTGCGGGCCTTTATTGTTGAAAAGATATTTTTTTTATTTCTAAGAATGGAGAAAATACTATTACTAACATTATTTTATCCTATGATGATATATGCCGATTTGCCAGTTTGTTAGATGTACCTGTCTAACAGCTTGACGTACATCCAGTAATTACTGCCTCATATAGCAGTCTCAAATCGTCTCACTTTACACAGGAATTTATCATAATGCCGACTGAATCACAGATCTTGCCATCACCTCAAAGTGGACCACAGCTGGACTTTAGTCAGCTCATTTGAATTCTTCCAACTGATAGTCAAGTAAGCTATTCCCAATCGGTTCCTGCCTTGTAACGTGAAATGTTATTTCGGCTGAAATAGTAATTACCAGAGGGATAAACTGTGATCACAAATGCGTGCAACAATAATACTGTGTCATTCAGATGTCACTCTACTAACATCATTAGGAATAAAGCAAGCCAACAACAACAACAACAACAGCAAATCCCTTTCAAACTAACGCCAGCCTACAACTACAATGTTGTCAAAGATTCATTGATTCATGTAGTTGTCGCCATCACAGTGGTCTGTCGTCAGCGTGGAACAGGAATATAGATTGGTAGGACTAGAATTTTTTTTTCCCGATCTTAATGTTGGTGTTTTACGTACAGTATATAACCGTATAGGAATGGAATTGGTAAGGCCATTTGCTTCTATACATCATTGCGACAATGTCAGCGTAACCAGTTCATTGTGCTGCTCTTCCATTTAATATATTGTGGCCTGTACGTTTACCAGCATAATTATTATAACTCTTCACCACCTTTTCACGTTAACAAATCGTCACAAGTTGTTGCTTGCAGAGATCCTTCTAGAGCTGAATGTGATACTGCGCTGAAATTTCTTTGGATCGAGATATTGTCGCATTGCATTCAATTACTTGCAACACACCCACACAAATCATCGACATCTCGATCCTTACATCCTCAAATGAACATATGACTCTGTCTCTGATGAAGATTATTCTCTTTTAAGGGTAATGGCGGAACTAGCATAATAAACAGGAACTGCAGGATGATTACAGAGCTCAACAAATACAGGGTGGCCATAAAGTAACTTTCCATCTTTGGAGGCATTTGTAGCTAAAACCAAAAAACGGAATGAGACCAAATTTTATATTCAGACTTTTGAAGGCATGGGGAGATGATTTCCGTGAAAAAAATATTTAGTACCAAAAGTCACCGATAGGGGAAATTTTGACGTTGGCGAAGCCGAAAGCAGTCAAATATTTGTAGTAAATGCAGGTAAAAAGGATTATGCAAATTTTACTGTGCGTACGTGAGAGCAGCGCCACCAATTCCACTTAAAAAGGGATTGAGAATGTTGTATATTGGTTGCGTTCCCAACTTGAATGTCTTGAAAGAGAACATAAAACGGGCTGTTATGAACATCTAATCCGACTCCTTATGGTCAGCTGTAGAGCATGTACACCGGATGCAATTTGTTGTACACAAGAAAGGTCAGCACATTGAAAATCGTGTATGTGGTTCAGGGGACCCTGATTCTGATGAATAAAACTTTATTTCCGGTGAGTTCAATCATTACATTAATTTCTGTGTCTCTCGCAAGTTGTTGTTTTAGTTTAATTATTATTATTATTATTATCATTGTAACGCGTCACATATCCAGCTGGAATGAGTGACGCTGCTGTCGCTTACACCGTCGAAATGTTATAATTCCATTTCATCTGCCTATAATATAATTATCCGCTTGTGTTTGGCTCCACCAGAGCCAAAATTTCCCCTGTAGGAGAATTTTGGTACTAAATATGTTTTTCGCGGAAATCATCTCCCAATGCTTTCAAAAGTCTTAATATAAAATTTGATCTCATTCCGTTTATTGTTTTAGCTACAGATGCCTCCAAAGAAGGAAAGTTATTTTATGGCCACCCTCTATTTGTCATACTTAAAAAATCGAATATAAAAATATAAAATCTAGTGTTGAATACTATACTATAAAATGCAGGTGCTTAAAATTCGCAACTATCTGAAAGATGTACATAAATTTGTAAACCAAATCAAAATGCAGAATAAATTAATAAACGTTTAAATACTTTGATAGACTTTTTTTCCTTATGTTCGGATTTAAGATGTAGCAGAACTCCTTGCACTGGCCACTTTCTTCTTATTTTACATGTCAGCGACGACATAATTTAATGACAGGTTGGTTATCTAAGTGTTCATCGCATCGAATCAAAAGGCGAAGGTGCGCATTCTGTTTATTTAATTTTACCTTCCATTATTCTTGTTTTATAAGTTATTTTTTGATGTTGTCATGAAAAACACATTTGTATATTTCGGCTAAGTTTAAATGTATAGATGCTGACTGCTAGCCCGATAACTGGGAAAAATAATTGCTTTGCCTTTTGTTGATGTGCACGATGCAGATTATACGTTAGTGCACAAATGGTGAACTACGCTGGCTGAACTTTTTTCAGTAAACAAAATTCCAATAAAAATACGGAGAAAATGTTTTTCGTGTTCATAAACCAAAAAATTAAACCTCACTCTGATTTTCACTCAATATTTATACATTTTCATCATCGTAATGTATGACTAATATTTCTTAACAAAGCAAACGAATGAAAGCAAAGATTTGGAAAAGTGACGCTCATAAATGTAAGAGCATTACTGAAAACAATCAGCCAAAGGCATCATTCTAGCAGAAATCAAATTATCTAATTTAAAGAGTGTAATGTATCAATTCAACCTTGTAAAGCCAAAGATTTCTCGAGAACTTGGAGCTGCCTTTGGTTTGCACTACTTAGAAGCTCACGAGTCCATATCTTCGTCTTTCATTAGTGCCTTTATGTTTCACTGGTCTGATATCTGTTTCGCACTGTTTGGCTCTCATCAGAGATCAGACAGAAATCTAAGGGAATATAAAAAACTTTCTATCTGAACGTAGCAATCATCCCATGTAATAGCATTAGGAATAACACATTTTTCATACGAACTAATGCGAAGTACGAAGGTATCTTAAATCAAGTAAGAACACACCACATGAGAAAACACATAATTCAGCAAAGGTTGAATAGGTAGACGAAATGTCTGCATTATCTGTTTCCTCATGTGGCCACAAGATGACATGAGTATCATAAAGCCACTATCGGGTTTAAAATGGAAAAGGAACTGGAAACAGGACAATGCTCCGATATCTCTGCCTATTAAATATGCTGTTCACGCATGATTTTGTTTTCTTTTTGGTTCAAGTTCTCATTTAATTGAATGAGAGATGCTTTTTTTTCATTCATTTCAACTTTATCAAGTCGAAATGTATTCGAAACTGAGTCACACGTGTGAATCCGGCCCAATATAATCTTCGTTGGGAACAAGAACTTCACTTGGTATCTAGAAGAAGAGATTTTGAGATTTCTCCTTAATTTTTATTATATATATATATATGCGCGCGCACGTGTGCATGTGCGTATTACACAGTTGGAGATTAAGATACCTATATTAGAAAGAGAGACAGATAGAGAGAGTGAAAAATACAGAAAAGAAAAAGTTTGAGATGTGTGACACAAGTAGTTTGCAGACAAGCGGGCTGACGAAAGTAGATAGACAACAATCGAAAACTAGCAAAAATGGGTTTAAAATATCATTTTTAGATTCAAATTAATCAGTTTAATTCTTTCATATAAATCTGTATCTGTAAAAAAAATAGCAAAAATTGGAGAAAATTGAATTATTTTATTATTTTCGTGCAGTACTAAATCTTGTAAATTATTTGCGAAATTAAGTAGGATATAAATAAACGTAGAAAGTGCACAAAAATTCTTTAATGAAATCTTACAAACGTAGGTGTTTACTAATATTAGGAAATCAACTGTAGGTTTATTAAGCGCGTTAATGAGATGGCATTGAAGTGTTCAACTCTAAGAACCAATTATAAATAAGTATAATGCCGCCATATGTTATATATAATTTTTTGCTTTTGCTTTAACGAATACTAGCGAGTGGTGAAACGGCCCACATACTCCACGAGATGTTGTCCTTTAATCCTCACGGCCAATAACTAAAAAAAAGTAATTAATTACAAAACACTTGAACCAAACGCAATCAATAAAACGTGTATTTTCTTTCAGTCCGGTAGAGGAAGTAATTACGTTATTTAACAAACCGTGATCTTATTCCTTTGTCTGCATTTTTTGACATGTGCTTCCCTTGTTCCTCTGCCCTTTGGTCCATAGGTTAATATCCAAGGGAACTAACACATGCGAATACATTGTCACCCACCGATTCTACTACATAATTTTTCTTTTCCTTTTCTTATCCGAAATAGCTAATTTTTTGGTTGTGTTTCTTTATCAATCCATTTTTGTTTCCTTTTCAGGAACACACGACTGAATTTATAAACCGAAGTTAGAGATTACATTATTCATATATAACTTGAATGATATCATATTATAGGTGTATCATGACGAAGTAGTTGGCAAGCATTCACTAGAGCGTGCCCTTAGTATGATGCTGATAACTGTACTCACCAAAAATGTAAATGTCCGCTTATTCTGCTCAGACAGCAGAATATTGGATGCATGAATAAACGTGGGAATGTGAAATGGAAGACTGTTGACACAGCTATACAACAATGTTTACGAAAGAGGAACACCGTTCATGGATAAAAATCTAGTCAGTGAGAGAATAAAATGCATGTGGTTGACTTTTTCAGAAAGCCATATTCACGCATGTAGGTACTACACTTTTGAGTAAAGGAATGTCTCTAAGATGGGAATAAACATTTCGTCAAGGTCATGATTATGTGTACGATGACTCAAGCTTAGGATGGGTATTTTTCCTTTCCTTTAGTGTTGCACGGTGATCAGCATTCATTTTGCACGTGTTATAAATAATTACCGCGTTATATATATATATATATATATATATATATATATATATATATTGATCAACGGTTATTTTACTGGCCTGACCTCCAGTGAAAATAAAAAAAATACAGTAAATAAATGAAATAAAATAAATTAACCACATAGAATATAGCTTTGATGTAGTTAATTATTTCATTTCATTTACAATTATTTATTGTTATTTTTCTGAATTTTTATTTTCACTACAGGTCACTACATTTTAACTACATTATATATATATATATATATATATATATATATATATATATATACAGCTTCCGTTTTATAATCTTCTGCATTAGATTCTGTTTTGGTTGTATCTTCTGATAAAGCTCTTCATTGGTGATTTTCTGTACCCATCCTATTCTTAGAATCTTCCTACAACAAGTTCTTTCAAATGCCAAAATTATTTTTCTTGATTCTTTATTTATAACCCACGTTTCAGATCCGTACAGTACACCGCTGAAGATGCATGTTTCCAGTACTCTTAGTTTTGTTTGCAGACCGATCATTTTACTTTTCCAGATGTTATCCATGGCCTTCAGATTTGTTCTTCCCTTTGCAATCCTCATCTTTATTTCTTTTTTACAGTCCAAGTCATATGTCAGTTTACTTCCCAAATATGTGAATTGCTCTACATTTTCTATATCAGTTCCATCCACTTGTATCTTTTGTTTCATGCTCTTCTCACCAAATACTATCGTCTTTGTTTTCCAAGTTCATAACAAGTCCAAATCTCTTCCCTTCCTCATTTAACAGTTCAAGTGTTTCTTGTAGTTCTCTTTCGTTTTCTGCAATAATAACAATGCCATCTGCAAATTTCAGATTGTTAATTCTCATTTCGTGTACGGATATTCCTTGGGCATTTTCCTTCAGTTTGTCCATTGCTCTTTCTAAATGTGCGATGAAAATGCTTGGTGATATTGGGTCTCCCTGTCTAGTACCTCTGCTTGTTTTAAACCATTTCCCCAAATCATCACCTATTCTAACTGCTGCAACTGCATTCTGATAAACATTTGTTAATATGGCTATTAGTTTTTTTATCAATTTCATAGGATTCCAGAACTGCTAATGTCACTTTCTGGTCAATACTGTCAAATGCTTTCTGAAAATCAACAAAGCAAGTATATATGTTTTTGTTTTTTCTCCTAGCTTTCTCTGCTATTAACCTCATTGCCAAAATCTGTTGAATTATAGTTCTATCCTTCCTAAATCCTGCTTGCTCGTCTGAAAGGTATGCTTCGAATTGTGTTCTCAATATGATCATCATCACTTTACCAAGGTGACTTATCAAGGCAATTGTTCTATAATTTTTACATTCTAGCTTATTTCCTTTCTTGTATAGTGTCACTAATATTGTTTTCACCCACTCCTCTGGCATTTTCCCTTCTTTCCATACCATATTACATAGTTGGAGCATTTCTGTAACCATACTTTCACCACCATATTTAATCATTTCTCCAGTAATGTTACCGTTACCAGGACTATTGTTGTGTTTTAGCGGTCCTATTGCTTTTTCTACCTCTCCTCTTAAAATGTCCATGTCATGCTCATTATCTGGTGGTGATATTTGCTTCAATTCTTCAGTCAGTTTCCCAATGCTATCTGAATCTAGTTTTTATTCATATAACTCACTACAGTATCTTGTCCACCGCTGTACAATTTTTTCTTTATTCATCAATTCTTTGCCTTTTCTCATCTTTAATTGTGGTCTGTTTTGTTGCCACTTTTTATTAATGGTTCTGATAATTTTATATACCTCCCTTGTTTTATGCTCTCCATAGTACTGTTCTGTATTGTTGCATTGGGCTTCTAACCATTTCATCTTATCCATTCTGACTGCTTTTTTCACCTCATTACACCTTCTTCTATATTGCTCTTCTATTTGTTCTGATGTATCCCTTATTACCTTCAACATTCTTTTCTCTTGTACTAACTTCAGTGTTTCTTTTGTAATCCATTTCTTCTTGATGTTCTCTTCTTCTGGTACTGTTTCTTCAACTGCATCTTCTATCGCCTTCATTTTCACTCTTAAATTCGAGTTTTTTCTTTCTCTACTCTTTTAAGTTTCTCTTCTAACACTGTTCTGTACCTTCTTCCTATTTCTGCTTCACTTATTCGTGCTGTATCTCTTCTATTCTGATGTTGGGATTTATATTTCTTTTTTAATTTCAACTTGATGTTTGCAATCACTAAACTATGGTCTGAGTGTATATCCGCTCCTTGAAAAGTTCGACATTGATGTACTGATGTTATTCATCTTCTTTTAATCATAATCATATCAATCATGTTTTTGGTTATATATATATATATATATATATATATATATATATATATATATATATATATATATATATATATATATATATATATATATATATATATATATATATATATATATAATGAATTTAGGATGGGTTTCTTTTCGAAATGTTTTGCCATTGAGGTTGAAGTATTACACTTAAAACTTCCTATATTCCCATCATCTTGATTTGTTGGTTAACTACCAACTTAACAAAATTTACTCCGTTATATACTCTATTGAATACTACCTGGAACATATTCTTGCGAAGAGATGAGTGTGAATTTCTGCACATGGATGAAAGATGAGAAAAATCATATGAATTTAAACATTTACAGATGCTGTCCCCATGATTGCCAGTTTCACTCTCTCACATTTGGAAGTTTAATTAATCTGTTATGGGGTATATTCCCTATGGAAATGTTATAGGCATCATCCGTGTAGTGAAATTCTATCCAAATAAGAAAATATTGAGAACCTGTTTCTGCAGGATATTAGATACATTTCAAAACGAATTATTAAGATCTGAATAGATTGCATTTGGTATCATCATCTATAAGATGATCATATCAAAACAAGAACTGATGTTTTGTGAATCTTGCCACATTTAGAGCTAATTGCATTAAATTTGCCTAAATGTGCAAGCATGCTACAGTATTTTAATAAATATTGATTTATCTACATTTTTGTCAGAAAATAGAGAAATATTAAAGCCTGTTGTCTGACAACAACATTATTATAATAGGGAAAAACAAAATAATCATCAGCACTGGCGTAAAATCCTAGATGCTCTTTCTACTAGTGTTTTCCACTTTGCAGCAGCGACTTATTCCTAAAGACTCGTCACTCATTTATAACACTTAAGTCGACTTTTTAGGCTATTAAAGCCTTTAAATAAGAGTGAAAAAATACATTGTATATAACGAGGTAGATTGTGAAGTAGTTAAATGTAACAATTAGTCGAAGAGTAATCAAGTAAACAGTGTATAGTGAGCTTATTTTTTATCCACAGAGAGGGAAAGTCCATATTCATAATATTTGACTACATTAGTGAAGAACAGCAGTTTCACCTTAGAAATCATGCCTTTATTTCCAGTCTCCCACTGCAAGCTTTATCACCGGATATTCAACAGCGAGATTCAAATTTGTCTATTTTAATATAGCGTTCTCATGTAGTCGTTTATGATGTTGGTTTGTAGCTAAAATAACACTCTTCAGCGTTATTTTATGTCTACAAAGAAAGGAGGTTATTTTTTTTTTATTAATTGTAATACTCGGGTATGATTCAAACAAGCAACTCAGTCTCAGTGGAACTGAGATTTGTAAAATTCCTTAATATTTGCTATTTTTGAACATATTTTATATAAAGATGTGTACAAATTCAACAAGAGTAAATAAACAGTTAGCCAATGAGAAAACATTAAATATGTAAATGTGTTAATGCATTTAATAATAATAATAATAATATTTTTATCTATTACGTTTCTATTTCAAAATTAACAACAGCAGCAGCAACAACAACAACAACAACAACAACAACAAATAATAATAATAATAATAATAATAATAATAATAATAATAATAATAATAATAATAATAATTTTTATTACATTACGTACATTTGATTACATATGATCCAACATTATTTACATTTGTTTACATATAATACATACATTGGTTTCATGTGATACCTACTTTACATGCATTTGGTTACATATGATACATACTTATTTTTTTTTGTCTTGGATGAGATGTAATTTCTCAACTTTCATCCTTGAAGTTTATTTGTAAGCTTATCTGAGGATGACACCAGTTGTTTATTATTTATTGTTTTATTTGCTATGTTAGGAAGCTATGAAATCTATGATTGAAAAATTCGCCCCCCCCCGAGTGTATTAATGCATAGCTGAACTGGAAGCCTGAACGAATATATTGTGTTTCATTAAGTTTGTATGGTATTTTGGATGGGTCTTTCTTGTTCATAGTATGTCCTTAAAGCTCATTTCAAGCTAATGTAGTTTGTAAGGTTTCTGTATTAAAAAGGTAATTTGTTTATCATGTCTGGGATGTAGAGGTTTCACGTGGCCTTTCCGTAGTGATTATTATATTTATATGTGATATAATTAGTTGTCTGAGGTCTTGTTATACGGTATATATTTCTAACTGTCCTGTAGTTGGGATCGAAATAATGTTTTAGCAAAGCTGTCAGTATTTTGTGTTCTGACATTGCAGTGTATATAAAGTCGGACTTCTGAATATTATCTATTTAATTTGTAGGGTGCACAGAATGCATACGTTGTTATAGCGTATCTTAGTATATTTTGGCATAGTGCTTTGTATATTAGTGTTTTTAGGCTTATGGGAACTATGTCTTTTAACCTGTAGAGATTACCACTTATTGTTCGGAGTTTGTTGTGTAGATGGTTTATGTGGCTATTCCAGTTCATATCTGCATCGAAGTAAATTCCAAGGTATCGTATTGTTTCAATCTGAGTGATTGTAGTGGTTTTCTGTGTGTTTTTTATGTTGGAGAGTGGATGTTGGATGGTTATATATTTGTCATCAACTGGTCGAGTAAGTGGACTTCTGAATATCATAAATTTTGTCTTTTTTGAGTTTAGGAGTATGGAGTTTTTCGTGAGCCAGTCTGCGATCAGATTTATGTCATGTTGCATATTTGTTTGGGCTATGCTTGCGTTATTGTGGATGGATATTATTGCTGTATCGTTTGCGTAATGGAATATCTTACCTTTGAGAAGTAGCTGATTAATATCGCGCATGTAAAGGTTGAATAGAGTTGGGGAGAGTACAGCTCCCTGTGGCACTCCACAGGTTACTGGTAGCTCTCTACTTCGGATTGACTCGATAGGTCTGATATGCTTTCTATTTTGGAGATAGTTTGTAAACTACCTGTGCGGAGGCCCGTCTATTCAATAATAATAATAATAATAATAATAATAATAATAATAATAATAATAATAATAATAATAATAATAATAATAATAATAATAACTGTTTAACAAAATGGATATGAATTTACAAGAAATAAGAGTGCAAGAACCTCTTTTTTTCCTTTATTAATATTTTAATGGTAAACAATGCACACCCATCCACCCACCCACCCACCCACCCACCCACCCACACACACACACACACACAAACACACACATGCGATGGCTACATTGAATTTCAAATATATGTATTAAAAAAAATTCTAACCGTTAGCAAATTTTAAGTGCAAGTGAATATAATCAAAATTCCAATGGAAATAGCCATACCATGCTCTTTTATTGTCTTCAAAGTTTGAAATATAACTAATAATTTTCTCCTAAGTTGTGCAACTTATTAAAAAAATAATAGCATAGCATATCACATGCACTTTGATATTAATACATGTGGAATATTGCAATTTTTTTCTTACCTAGGTTCAAAGTGTTCTTTTTGTTTTCAATTAGAGTAAAAACAATAATTTGAAAGGCTGGTATTATTGAAATGAATGCAGCAAGATAGCAATTTTTTTTGTGTGATCATGAGAAATATTCCTGATTATTAGTGATTACAGGTTTTGGTAATGTACACTTCCAGGCAAATTTTTAATTTCAAGAAAATAAGTTACTGGATTAAAATTCACCATTCAATGATGTCAGTATAGGAAAAATTGCTATAAAAATGAACTCTTGGGAAGACCAACATATTACTTAAAAGCATGGTACAAATTAGTTCATAGTTTATTATTTTTTTTTAATATATAAAAAGTGTATAAAGTCTGTGACAGAAATAATTCTTCAGCTTTTATCACAATACTTTATACTAGTTTTTTAGCTTGGAAGAAGCTCTTCAGGTGTTTCATTTGCCAAAAACCCATTACAAGAAAAATTGCACTTTGAACAATAGACCACCAAAGCACTCGTTGGTTTGTACTTTCGCTAGTTTGACGAAATCGCTCCTCTCGGTACCTTTGATAATACTGTTCTTTTGTGATCTGTTCCACTTGATCTAAAAGCTGTCTGACTCGGAGCTGCAGTTCAGTTAATTTCTCTTTCTGTGCAACTTTGCCATAATCAACTGCATGTTCTCCTACTTGAATATCAAGATGAACACGCAACGGACTTCCACTAAACCATTTTGTAGAATTTGAATATAGGCAAATAACATGTTCTCCTGGTGTGTCAGAAGTAAATGTAAACTTGCCTTCTGAACTATATACCTTAGACAACATGATCTTGTCATCAGGATCTCTAATTTCCACGTGCATGCCAATGCCAGGACTCGAAGGCATGAATCCTCCATTTTTAGGGTCATAGACCTCACATTTATAATTTCCTACAACAAGAGTTTCATCTGGGATTTCTTCGATGAAACATTTTCTTTCCGTTTCTGAAATATGGAAATACAGTCCGCAAACATAAGAAATCATATAAAACCAACAATCAACAAAGATATCCAAAACGAACACCAAGTAGCAAAGGGATCCATTTTAAATATATGCAAATAAATATACGATATTTTACGGAAAAAGACGCACTATCCACGTCACGTCCACTCGTTAAAAAATGTAATAATAATAATAATCCACGGTACTTATAGTAATTTAAGGTCCAGGATCTGTGCAGATAATCATAATTTTAGAGTGAGCTGATCTGGGACCTAATCGGAATGTTAGGATAAGTGATTACCCATATGCCAAAACATATTGTTATGCTAAGTTGTATGTGTTGACTGTGTGGCTTCCCTGGCTAAGTTGCATATGAGACCGGCTAACTCACCTGCAACTGAAAATCCATTATGAAATCCACATTCTAGACAAGATTCAAACTAAGCTCTTTCCATCCAAAAAGGGCTTCGTTGATCCCCAGTGACCGAGTGAAGCAAGATTTAGATAGGCTCTATTTAAATCTTGCGTTGCTTAAGAAAATGAGTAAAAACTACATCTATTTTACCTTTATAGGTCCAATTGTTAATACAAAACTAAAAAATGATTTTCAACTACTTTTTCATCGTTACACATGACAATCATTCATGAAGATATAATTTATCAAAATAATGACTTATATGGAACATTAAAGTTGTTGTTGTTCAGATCATGTTTTTTTTAAATGTAAATAAGTCGTGTATCACAGAAATTCATTATCTTAAGAGATGATATCCTAGGAGATTTCTTTCCGAAATATGATTATGAAAATTATTTTGGTGTACTTTATTTGAAAATGCAAGCCTTGACATGAGTAATATGAAGTTAAAAGCAGTAATTGCTGTTCATTTTTGTTTACTATTTTTTTAATGTTGATTCCATCCAAGACAGGATGGTTCGTCAACCTAAAGTACATTAGTACCGTGAATGGGTAGAGAGTTGGGAAAGGAGAAACTTGTTCATGTTTGATATGAAAAGCCATGTATTGTATTCTCTGGGAAACATAAAAGATGAGAATGTTTCAGAGGAATGAAAGAGAAGTGTTTGGAGTTGAACTATGAAGGAGTTTTGGGTGGCAGCTGAACGTGTTTAACTAGATTTCGTACACAGTAGAGAAATTATATGCTAGTTCATATGGACAGTTGCCATGGAAGTATTTATAGAAGATGCATGCTGCAGAAAACAAATTCCTATGTGAAAGTGGATGGAGTAAACCCAAGTACAGAGGTAGCTATGGAACTAATGATGGAACCCCAGCATTAGGTGGATAGCTGCAGAATAAGGAGCCATCCACCATCACGCGTAGTGTGCCTCTATTCAGAGAGCTGGCAACCCAGTTGCAAAAGTTGAGGGACAGGCCAAATGATGGGAGCTCACTTAATTGGCCTTTATGCCAGACCCGATCAAAGTCTTGGAGATATTAAGTGCAATCACTTGAGATTCTGCAAACTTTTCCATGGTATTATTCCCAAGATTAGTAACGTACATAAACAGATTCTCTATTGATCGGCAGCGGCGGAATCCATACTAGCGGAAATTCATTAGTTGGATTTCAACATACCACAAGAGTTGGGCGTTGATTATTCTCTTCATTACTTTGAAGAGGATTGAGGTTAAAAAGATTGGATAGTTAGATGATAGACACTGTTTGTCATTATTGTGAATGAATTGAACATATGTTGTTTTTCAGGCTTCGGGTGGGGGGGGGGGTAGATGCCAGTTGAATAAGAAAGAATACGGTGATACAGGACAGTAGTTGACTCTGTGACACAAACTTTCAGAATGTTCGGAGGAATTTCACAGGGACTAGGACAAATTTTGTGTCTAATTTAAATAAGAATTTTCTTATCTCTTTCTGGCGAAAAGAACAGACGGGGACATGAGTTTTGAGTATTTTTAGATGATTGGGGAGGGGAGTATTTGTAAACATCAGAATTTGTCAACATCAGCTATGCATTCATTTAGAAAAACATAACACCAACAGATTGGCTTTTTCTGTTGAGTATGATGCAAGAGAGCCCTCAGGTGGAAATGAACCGTAGGGCAGAAGCAATGAGCAATTGTGTTTCGAAAAATGCCAAAAGGTTTGTTACCATTTGAATACGATGCAAGTTGTCTGCTTTTAGTTTTTTTCGAAATCGGTTTTGAATGCGTTGGGAGTTTTTTTTTTTTTTTTTTGCAACTGTTTCGGGCTTTGGTTTAAGCGGCAAATGATGGAGTTCTGGACGAAAGCCAGATTGAGTATGATTAATTTTTCGTTTGTACACTTTTTGGAGAACCAACCTTTAGATAGGGAACGCCAATTTAGAGTAGAGTGAGAAATAATTGTTTCAATATCAGAAGTGATTACTTTGGCGAAACGTTCATGGTATTTGGATGGAAAGGCAGAAGTACAAAAACAGTCTGACCCAGGGATTGAGGATGAAGATCATCCTTTTTTTTTTTCGGTTATCGTGCACGAAAGGTTTTTGTAAATCTATAGTGCATTCTTACCTTGGGTAGGGTAAGACTTTTTTCCATTAACTTTACATTTTGTTTGTATTTTTATTTATCTTTTACATAGTGCAGAAACCCTGCTCGAGAACAACATGGAACTTTTTCAAGCTACTTCACGCGTCCGATAAACGGGATGATGGTTTCACACCGTGCAAGGACATTCATCCTCCACCTAAATACAATCACAAACATCCATTTCCAAGGCGAGATTCGCACCCACTGCTGGTACGTTGGCGATCGCTAATTACTCGGTTAGCCAGGGGCTGCAATGGTATCGGTATAGCCCCATACACCTATTGATTGAGAGTGGTTTTCGAGTGTTGTCTGTTGTTCATGGGAGAAGAGACAAGAAAATAGATTGTGGTGTGAACTGCCAAAAGGGTATAGAACATTTACAGTTTACTTCGCAACGTTGCTAGTGAGGAAGATATACAGGGTATTAGTGCAATGGTTGGGTTATTTGTTATTCTGGACGTTAGAAATTCTGTCTCAGAATTTCTAATGTCTTGTTCTTTTCTGTTAGAGGAGAAACTCTGTTGGTGTAGCGAATATTAAAATCTTCGAGTAAGATAACTGCACTGTTGGAAAGTGGGACCGGAGAAAAATCAGGGAAAGGAACAGAATAGTTGGTGGCATTGTATAGAGAGCGTTTGAGACAGCAGATGAATTTGACTGAATATTCCATTCAGTCAAATACATCTGCTGTCTCAGAGAGATTGCCATCCAAAGAAGCTTAAAAGCAGACGATTCTAGATTTGGATGCACGCTGTCATAGAACATAAGCAGTCAATCTGTGTGGTTGACGGACACCTGGGTTTAACAGCGCTTGAAAGTGTTGAGTTTTACATTTCTGTGCGGAAACGTGGATGCAACTTTACAGGCTGGAGGTGAAGGTTTACGCTATTAATGTTAGAACCGAAACTGTATATATTTCTGAAGTGGATTTGAAAGGTTCTGTGGGGTTAGTTGTTGTTATTGGTTGTGTCACTCGCGCTTCCTATACTTTATCTCTATTCTGGTTTTCATGGCTAGTAGAACTTGATTTCCGCACTAATATTTATTTGTCGTCAATGATCCATCCGTTGTCAACACTCTGTCGTTTTTTTTCCCTAGTTTTGACGAAGTTGGTGGTCTTCTTGCTAGCTGATGGTGAAGTCGGGCAGATTCAATACAAGAGATTGGGGGGGGGGGTTGAACTTATTGTTTTATTGTTCACCGCCTCTATTAAATCTGATGTGCTCGTTGGTGTGTACAGGTACATTTTACAAGGCATAGAAAGTTCTTTCTTTTCTAGTATTTCTTTTTTTTTTTTAAATTTTTTTCTTGGTCTGAAGCGGTCTCACTTGATGATTTTTGTGGGACTGAAATTACATTTATTAGCTAACTAAACGGTATCATCCTTTAGGGCATCGTGAGTTTCTGTATGAAAATTGAAAATGAAAGCGTTGACTTCTTATTTTCGTCCTCGATCGAGTCGTGTACCGTTAATGCAATGATATCGCTAAAATTGTTAGCCCGTGATCGGAGAGGGTAATTTACGTTGAAGCACTGATCACCGAGCAAGTTCAACTTGGTTTCCAGTGATTTGATTTTGCAGTAGAATGAGTCTTTAATAATGACGAGGCACTGCTGTCAAGGGCATTCCCATGTTTAGGAGTTATTTTATCGAAGACAGGTACGATGGAATGAAGAAAGCTGTTTTAGACTGGGAAACAGCTCATGTGTTGGTGAAATCCAGTTCTGCAAATGAGGCACTTCGCATTCATGTTGATTTTGTTTATATACGACTGCGTTGCGCTGGCAAGATCTAATGCACCCTGCTCAATTGGACAGTGATGAGGCAAAACGTAGATGCAAAATTGCATCTACGTTTCTTGACAGAAATTTAAAGCTCAACCCTTTCAAGCACTATTAATCCCAGGCTTCCCTCATCACTGCTCAATTGGGCAGTGATGCCACCACTTTTACCTTATACAGTAGGTAATGCGGGAGCTTGCCCGTGGCCTATATTAAATTCAGAAAAAGAAAAGAATAATTTTGAGTTAATCAAAGTGCTTATGGATTGAGCAGGAACACTGAGCCTCTTTATGACCTACTTCAGTGATTTAATTTGTTGGAGATTTTAGAGGGGAAAATACTTTTGAAAGCGGTAAAATATGGGAGCACACTTTAAGAGCAAAGAAACTTGTCCCATTGGGAGGGGTATTAGGATACGTTTGTTATTGGAATAAGTATTGGATTTGTAGGGTTTCATTGTTTGAATTTCGTTCTCTATTGTTGTTTTTAGCGAGTTTAACTGAATATTTCTTCTTCTTCTTCTTCTTCTTCTTCTCCGAAATGTACCAGTGAATTACGAAACTCATTAGTCGGATTTTGTCTTTCAAATAAGTCATTTCGACCAAAGACCGCACGCAATTCACAGATATGTATATACTGGATTCATGTCTTAGTAGATTCTACCGTCTATCCAAAAAATCTCAATCACAACAACAGAATTAAATTTTGATTTACTTATGGAAGGCTGCTCAGCTATAGCTTGGAAAAGTAATTTTATTAAATACTTTACAACAAAAAATATTTGTGATAAACTTTTGGTTGTTGTTATAAGATATAAGGAGCTGCATTTGTCCATTAATTTTAGAACTCTTAGGACTTAAGAGAAAGGACAGAATCTGACGTCCGGTAATTAATTAGGATCATTATGCATTGTAATTGCAGTAATAGAATTCATTCCACAGGTTTCGCCACTCATCGTTCAGGAAAAAGTAGGAGTTCTTATCTCTCTCTCTCTTTTTTTTTAAATTAAAATTATATCGGTGTTACAGAAATAGGAGTTTTATTTAACTGATTATACTACAACTAAAAGAATTTTACGGGTCCGTAATTGAGCTGCGAAAAGTCATTTGGATATCTTCATGAATGCAGCATTTGATTATGTTGAACTGACCTATAAATGTCAGTTAATGTGAACTAATACAAAACTGATGGTTTGTATTTGTTGGCATTACAAAGCACTTTCAATGTGAACTGGAAAGATGAGTTTAGTTGGGTGCAAGCACTGTTTTAGTTTGTAGTTATCATACATACTAATATATATAATTTTCACCCAATATTTTATATATATATAAGCTATACTATATATTCCAAATGAAAAAACTTCCTATCTAATTAGAATCTTTACGTATGCAAACTACAAACAGTGCGAAATTATATGGATGCGTGATTCTTTTAGAAATCCTTTATTTTCGCAAATTTCAATGCAGTGTAGGCACATCTGTGGTCACTACTTCAGACGTTACTAGTTTCGGTAAAATTTAGATTAAATGCCAATAAATGAGCGATGGTTTTTTAACTATATTCTTTACCAAAATGACAGACTACTCCTATAATAATTTTTGGACTCGCTCCTCTCCCGCCCTCAAAGGACGTTCTAACTGTATCTAAAAGTGCTCTATGAGGTTCGGATTAGACATACTGGTACTTAAGTGGGATTGAAATACTGAAAGGATTGAAATATTGGGAGAGCAAATATGTGACATAGATGTAAACCAAAATGTGTGTGGTACTTCTTGTATTCATCGACTCAAAACTTCCAAAGAATAACAAAGAATATTTTGCTTTTCCCAGATCGTCTTCTATTTGCAGGAGTAAGAATAAGGTTTTCCCTGACAAAATAATGCTTTTTCCGTCTGAGATCGGTTAAACTTTTATCTATTAAAAACATTTATAAAATTCCTCTTACTCTGATTCCATTTATATGCTTATTACCAAGAAGAAAGCTTTATTATATAGTAAAAGAAAGGTGTCTTGAGGAGGCTCAAGGATGTTTTGGTATTTGCTCTTCAGTTTGAAGAATCTTGGTTCAAATCCCGTCTTCGACACCAGGAGAAAACACTGATAAAGAACTTTCTCATGCTTCAACTAGGGTTCTGCTGCTGCAAAATTCGATTTTTTGTGATGCCGAACAGGAAAACGGACGGCAATGTATGCAGTTAAGAGGCATTTAATATGATGGAACAAAACATTTTGCTTCTGTCGTAATTTCAGCAAACTCAACACAGTTTATGAAAGTAAGAAAAGTCAACAGTTTTTCCATAAAGTGCGAAACCATTTAAAATTAAAGTACACGCATTTTCTCTTCGATTGCGAAAGATTTTATCCTGTCTCGAACATGTTGGCACTTAAGTAATCATTAATGCGAAAACAAAAATCTTTGTGAATTTGCGTATACGTTTGCTAGGGGAAAGAAGCAAATTATCTTATTGAAGGCATTCATTCCATTTAGCTCGTGTTGCTAGGAAACTACAAAGTTGGCTGAAATGTATTTAGTGAATGCAAACAAGACGTAAAATAATTATGAACAGATAAATAGTAATTTTATCTCTTTATATGACATATACCTTGTAGAAATCCACTGTATGAATAGTTTCATGATTTTAAACAACATACGAAAGGGTTTGATAATCTTTTTTTTAAACAGAAAATGAGACACTACTCTGTATTCATGTCTATTCATGGTTTTAATAGGTGGCAACGCCAAGTTCTATCATAATTATCCACTCGTTTTCAACGGATCGCTATTTTTAAACTATAACGTGTATCAGTGAGAAATTAGGTTATTATATCTAAAAGAGAAATAAAGGTGAATAGATAATTGTGTTTTAGAAAAATCAGTAAAAAAAAACAATGTGAGAGAACGATTGCCTATACAATAAAGTGACGTATATTAGCTATTTAATTCGAAATAAAAAAAATAAAAAATAAAAAAACGAAAGAAAAATCATGTAAGTGGGTTATTGCTATAACTTACATTCCCTTTTAATATTTTTTTTAATAATTTAGTAATAATAACTTTTTAATAATAACTTTTTAATAATTTAGATCAACAGATGATGTCTCAAAATAATTACACAAAATATAAGGAATAAATAGATATAAATAAATAAAAAAGAGAGACACACAAAGGTCATGAAATATAATTTCTTAAAAGAGCACAAGTTCCTCTCGATACCATGAAAAGAATGTATAGCGTGGTATTTACAAAACTTTCAAGGGATTTATCTATATAGAATAAGAATCGTGAGCTAGTATTCTTAAGAAATGTACACAGAGCAATACGATTCATTTTACAGAAAGTCGAGATGTGATAACATGAGCTTAATAAGTGCAGATTATTTTGTAAGACTTTTTTTACGCGCTAAAAAGTCGTTGATCCATGCTTTGCTACAAAAGACTATGATTTTTTGTTATTATCAGTCTTTAACAGAACTTATTTTTTAAGCTGCTTATTCCAACAGACTGGCAATTTTTATTATATATTAGTACTTTTCCTTTAGTGTTAATGATACGACTGGAAAACTAAAGAATTATCCTGTAATTCAAAGTAGTTTTCTACAGTTTCAATTTTTTTTTTTTTTTTAGGAATAAATTTTGGAAAATGACAAATGATACTGCTACATAGCAAACGACTTTTTTTTTAATTTGGTATTTGTCTACCCTAAATATTTGAAAAATAAAAAGTGACAACAAAGAATGAAAAAATACTGAAGAAACTAAGAAAGAGAGAAACATGACAGCTCCCATCATTAGGGCCAGTGTTCTCGTGATATAAAAAAACATCAAAGATTTTTTTTTTCAAATGAAATTTTATAATTTCCTGTGTGATCAGTATATTATTGAGAAAAAGAGAAAAAACTCAGTTGTCAGTAAGTTTAATTTGCGAAGAAATCTTTTATCATTCACAAAACCTTTTTGACAATAAAATTCCCAAAGAGCAAACCAGATTTGATATTTTGTTTTCTCGTGCATCAGAAATCACATCCTCTAAATGCAAGTTTCAAGTACAAAAGGCGAGTCAAAAGCAGCACGACTGGCGGCTTTTTTTCTTCCATTTTCAAACACTCGCCAGTTTTCCATACAGAATAAGACCGATGCATAAAAGGATAACGCTAAAGGATTTATCGTAAGAATTTGACGCACGTTTTGAATAGCTGCATTCTGGAGCAGTTCAAGACTAAAATGTCTTCCGTTATTTAGACCCCTCCTATCCACCCCCGACCCCAGTTACTAAAAGTACGTAACGAAAAGGAATGTAGGAATTTGCTCACTGACCAGAAATAAGCTCGTGAGCTCGAGACAAGCCTTTCGCAGCTGTTACTCCATCGTGCATGTGCATTGATCAACCGCGGGGCTAGCCTTCCGTAATCTTTTTGCCACATGTCGTCTTTTCGACGTTCTCTTGAAATTCGACCCGTCGCTTGTGTTTGTTTTGGCGTCACTCCTTCTCCCGTAAGTTATATCTTAGAAAGTAAATCGGAAGTCAGCAGCAGAAGGCCTCACTTCGTTCGGGAAGATTTAGAAGTGCAGAACGCTCCCCGTTCATCCCCTCCCACATATATAAAAAAAAAAAGTTTTTATGTAAACAAACGTAAGTCGGCTTCCCCTTTTTCGAAATCAAGATGCAATAAATTCTTTGCGGCCTTCCTCCCTTCTGATGTCGCATTCTAATTTTATAAACATCTTAGCTACCTTCCCCGGTTTCGTTCGTCTTTAATCCGAGCACGGTGTTGTCGCTTTCGTCGAACTCACTTTATCAGGTCATCGCTTAAGTACAAAACGGTGACAAAGCAATAACAGTGTCTTCACTGTGTTGTGAAAAAAAAAAAAAAAAAGACTTATCGTATTTGTACACGTGGGATTAGAAACGGTTGGAAAAACAGCCCCTCTAAATTCAACAATGGAGGGCTTCATGTTAATACATTTAAATTCAATCCAAAATCGGGAGAAATATGCATGGTTGTGCATATTTACAAAATCTGTCATCTACAGACATTTTCAATACATATTCATTTTTGCAAAAAATTGTGCAGTATTTTTTGCTATAAAATAAAATAAAATCAAAGCTCAGAGGCTTACAGAACACAGTCATCGCCTGTGTTTTATCTTTCGACACGACAGTGTACTTTCTCATGAATAAGAGGAAATAAAAATAATAAGAGGAAATCCATATTCCCTTTATATATAATCACAAACAAACAGTGTCAACAGATATAAATGAGAAAGAATGATATACACTGAGTTTCCAAAAATATTAGGATATTTCAAAATAAACATATAATTCTCAAATATCCTAATATTTCAAAGTTCAAATACAAAATAATGGATTGCAACTTTACGTTATGAATCCCAACCTTTCTGACTAGCTAACCGAAACCTTTCACATAATAAATAAAGTGGATGTTTATAAAATACACCAAGAATACACGAAGAAAAATAGAAATATTTATCGTGTTCCATTATATATTATGGAAGTGATCCATCCGAGTATGTGGTTTCAATCTAATAACAGATAATGTTCACGCAGGACTAATAATGGTATCTATGTTTTTTTTATTCGCAATGCAATAATGTTATTTACTGCTTTAAAGAACAAAATTAATACGATGCACACGAAAGTTGTAGTTTTTTTAATGGAACTGCTGTGATATTTAATGTTGGTACTCGTTAACTTTTTTTAGTATTTATACGGCTCTGAAGCGGATTTCAATATATATTCCAAATAGGATAAAGTAATCTTTGTTTTATTTCCTTTGATTATAGCATTCATATAGAATGCTGAACTTGCAACAATCACCGATTGATTGTTGCAAGTATTTTAGTCGGTGGTGATATTGTTCAGATTTCAATATACTTCTATTGTTAAGATAAAATGCGTATTATTTAATATACATTTGTACTTAATGCTGGTCAAGAAATGTTTAAAACCATGAGGGAGATGGGAAAAATTATATCCATTTATATTTCTTTCCTTTAGTTATCTTGAAAATAAAATGATAGGTTCAATATAAGGTCATCATGGAAATCCATATCTCTCTCTATAGGAATTTTTTTTCTGATTTTTCCTATTTCTGCATTTTCCCTCGCAGAGAGAGAGAGAGAGAGAGAGAGATCGAAACGAGACAAGTAAAAGCCACTTCAAATGCACGTGTTTTCATTGACGTGCGGATCCTAAGTCTGTGCTAAGGTACATGACGTGCCGAATGCTATCAAGGCTAACATCTCTCTGCAGAATAAATTGTTCGAGTCACGAACAACAATTGTCACTGCGAATAAATGGGCAAGAGGTCATGCACGACCTACTTGTCTCACCCCTATTTGATGAGCGCAAGCAATTTTGCTTAACTCAGCTATCCGTGGTCACCAGACGAGACGAAGTGAAAAAGTGGCATGAGAGAGGGTACTTTATTTAGTGTCAATCAGCACTTTTTGGCTAAAAATGTTCCTCTACTTGAAGAATGCCACTTCACAACGTTAGTTTCTGCCAACGATTTCTTTTTTTTTTTTTGAATCTTTTCGATTTTTCAATAACTCTGTTCTAAATGTAACATATTATTTTGAACTACAAAATGAAATACATTTGCTAAACTGCTTTTATTCAGATAAACACGTAAATTCGATTAAGTATCCATACTCTCTAAACTGGAATAAACTTCACTCCATAATTATTTAAAATGTAAAACGGAACCTCTTACTTTGTAAAGCAAAGAACTCAATCAAATACTTCGGAGTGAATAATTGATTTCAAATCGAAAGAGTGTACGGAAAATAACACCCTTACGGAACTACAAGCTTATCAGTGGGAAACAGCATCCCTACGCATTCATCATTCGATGACTTGATGGATGCTTCCATTTTCATTCTTATTACGTAGTTAATTTATTTTTATTAGTGTCATCGTGAGCTTACAAAATTTATTTCTCCTCATCATTCTTATGAATTATGGATCATTTTCATGAAAAATGTATTCCGCTTTATGCATCATGGGTATTTATTGGTAGCCAGTCATGACAAATATGAATTTCTTTAACATAAGAAATTTGCTAAATCTTTGGTAGGGACAATTTTTATTTCTTTGTAATGTGCAGCGTTAGATATATCGTTATTATTCAGAAGGTCGGCTTGATTAATTGCCGCGTTAACTAGAGTGAAACGTTTGACATTGCTGAAGGGTTACGGACGACGTTTCACTCATTTCTATATTGCTCCATGTTTTCACTATTTTTATCTGTTTTTAATAATTGTGCGTACTTTGTCCTTCGACTTTGCTAAGCTTTCTCTCATTCCAGATGTCTTATCTGATGTCTATAGCAACAATTAAGGCGAGACGATAGAATAAGGAAGGACACCCGAAGAATTCCACTTTTCCTTGCACGTTTTGGACGAAGTCCCTCGGCGAAACAGTCTAATCTTTATGAGATTTCATTGCAGGCTGACTCCTAGAGTCAGGAATCTCGGCATGATACCGTGGGTTTACTGTTGCTAATGGTGCACGTATTCCGTTAATGAGGTCACTAAGAGTAACAAAATGGATGGCATTTAAGTAATAGGAGCTTTGCTATTTATGGAAATTCCAGACTTAATCTCACCCAAGTGATGGATTTTCATCGAACTTACTTATTAATGAACGAAAGCGAACTATCTCAAGAATATTTCAAACCAAATTTATAAATTGAAACAATGCAAGCCATAGTTTAATGTGGTCAATACAAAATACGAACCACCTCCTCCAAATTCTACGAATGAAATCATTGCAATGTTCTTTATATTTGATTAGACTTATATAACTTAAAGAAAAAGTTACGGTTTTCCACTATTGCCATTGTCAAAATATTAGCAAGTTTAAGTTATACTCTAAAAAATTAAACTTAAATTACTTGAAACACGGTAGTGTATTATTTACTAATTTTTTTCTTAATAAGCACTTTTTATTAAGACAGTTCTTATGAAAATATTGAGAACATTTTAATGATTATGTCCACTGAAAAGGTTTTAAGAAGTGATTGGAGCATTTTAACATGAATTTGCGAAACATGGCATAATTCAAGTTGTCTATTCGCATATGGATTGCTAAAATCTAACAGTAATTATTTATTGTTGTTTCGCAGTTACAGTTCTGGCGAAACCACTTTATAAGTACTTGCTGCAAACAATACCAGAATTACAATAACTGAATAAAGAACAATAGACAATAAGCAGATATCAAACAGTGAGCACGTTTCTAGAGGGACAGCACTAAACTCCCAACAATTAACTGAAATTCTGTCTTCTGGAACATACATAAATTCTAATGCTCTCCAGTGATAGACCAGATTTCATTCTACTCGTGTTTCAAGAAAACCGGTAGTGTTGGTTATCTAATATATTCTGTTATTTTCTTCTTACGTACTTTTTTCTTTTTTAGTTGGTGCACTTAGATTACCTGTGCCTGCTCTCTGAATTACACAGATTTCACTTAAAGTGGGCTAATCATGGAAATAAAATAACGGGAAGATAGCAAAATTAATGCAGATTAGTGTTCCATTTTATACTTAGTGAGATTTTACCATAATGTTTTTTTCTTTTTTTTACTTCATTCTCATGTACTGTAACGACAATTTCTTCCTTTCTAAAATAAGCGCAGTAAGCATAAAAAAAACTGCAATTCTAAAAAGCTTCTCCTATTTACTTCAAGCCTTTCAAAAAATAAAAGTAGTTATCTCAAGTTTAAT